>NC_065445.1:119741363-119911363 GCF_917563875.1 Diabrotica virgifera virgifera
GAAACAATACATGGGGGATTAGGCTTTGGAACTAGAAATGAAGCTGGAGATGACATGCTAGAATTAGCAACAGCATTGGATATGGCGATTGTTAACACATTCTTTAAAAAGAGAGAAACTCAACTTATTACCTACAAAAGTGGACAACATCAATCCCAAATAGACTACTTTATGATAAGGAAAGAAGACATACGTGAATGCAAGGACTGCAAGGTAATAGTTAGTGAGACAGTAAGCCAACAACATAAGCTGCTTGTTCTGGACATCGAAGTAAAAAGTGAAACTAAACAAAAATATCGGAGAGGACCACAAAAAATCAAGTGGTGGATGCTAAAAGATGAGAAGGAAGGTCTATTCAGGGAAAGAATAGTAGAAAAAATATGTTGGAACATGAAAGGAAGCCCTAACACAATTTGGAGAAAAATGGCCAATATTATTAGAGAGACGGCTATTGAAATACTTATGAAAACGTCAGGAAAGAAGTTTGAGGATAAAAAGACTTGGTGGTGGTCAAATGAAGTACAAGGAAAAATAAAAGAGAAGGGAAAATTATATAAAAAGTGGCAAGAAACCAGATCGGACATAGATCTTCAAAACTATACGGTCGCCAAAAAGGAAGCGAAAGTAGCAGTAGCAAAAGCTAAAGCAGAAGCGTATTCAAACCTATACGATCAACTTGATACCAGGGAAGGCGGAGCAAAGATATATAAAATAGCCAAACAGAGAGCAAAAAATGCAAGAGATTTTAATCAGATTAGATGTATCCGAGATAAAAATAATAAAATACTAATTCACGAAAAGGATGTCAAAAAGAGATGGAGAAATTATTTTGACAGTCTATTAAATGAAGAATTTGACAGACAGCCTGTGGAGTTAACGGAGACAGTAACAGCAATGGTTACCAGAATAACAAACGAGGAAGTGGCTCAAGCGCTTCAAAAAATAAAGAAAGGAAAAGCAGTCGGACCAGATGATATCCCTGGGTAAGTATGGAGAGCATTGGGCGAGACAGGAACAAGGTGGCTAGCAGGTCTATTTAATAGAATTATGGAAGTTGGACAAATGCCAGACGAATGGAGAAGCAGTATACTGGCACCTGTTTACAAAACACGGGAGATATACAACAATGTACAAACTACAGGGCTATAAAACTGCTTAGCCACACCATGAAAATATGGGAAAGAGTATTTGATAGACGGATACGTAAAGAGACCGAAATATCCGAGAATCAATTTGGCTTTATGAAGGGCAGATCAACAACAGATGCAATTTTAATTGTAAGGCAACTGATGGAAAAATACAGGAATAAAGAGACCAACGCTCATATGGTATTCATTGATCTTGAGAAAGCATATGATAGAGTTCCTCGAGAGGTTCTGTGGTGGGCACTCAATAAGAAAGGAGTCCCTGGCGAATATGTAAAGATTGTGAGAGATATGTATGAGGGAGTAACAACTAGTGTTAGGACAGGTGTGCGAAAGACTGATAAATTTCAGGTGAAAGTAGGATTGCACCAAGGCTCGGTGCTTAGTCCTTATTTATTCTCATTAGTTTTGGACCAGACAACAGCGAAACTACAGGGTAGTATTTCATGGTGCCTAATGTATGCTGATGATGTAGTGTTAATAGGAAATAGTGAAAGAGATTTAGAAGAAAAACTGGAACGGTGGAGACAAGCTCTGGAGGAAAAAGGTTTAAAACTTAGTAGGACAAAAACAGAGTATTTGGAATGTTCATTTAAAAATGGAGTTACTACAAATAAAATGGTATCTTTGGATGGTGAAATGATTGTGAAAAGTAATAGTTTTAAGTACCTAGGATCGGTATTACAGAGTAATGAAGAAATATATGGAGATGCATGCAGTAGAATTAGGGCTGGATGGGTGAAGTGGAAAGAAGCGAGTGGTGTGTTGTGTGACAGAAAAATTATAATGAAGCTGAAGGGAAAATTCTATAAAACAGCCATAAGACCGGCTATGATGCACGGAACTGAATGTTGGGCAGTGAAAAAGAAAGAGGAACAACGAATGCATGTGGCGAAAATGAGAATGCTTAGATGGATGAGTGGAGTGACAAAGAAGGATAAAATTAGAAATGAGTATATTAGAAGAAGTCTAGGTGTGGCACCAATTGATGCCAAAATGAGAGAGCATAGGTTAAGATGGATTGGTCATGTTCAACGTCGAGACGTTAATCACCCAATACGAAAAATAGCTGAAGTGCAGATTCCTGGAAGGAGTAGGAGAGGAAGACCAAAGAAGACCTGGGGGGAGACGATAAGGCAGGACATGTTGGTAAAGGGGATTAACATTGATATGACCCAAGATAGAATTGCGTTGAGAAATGCAATTAGGGAAGCCGACCCCGCATAGGGATAAGGCAAAGAGAATGATGATGATTAATACATGGGACGCAAAAATTTACAGAAACATATAAGTTCTTTAGTAAATTAAGAACTAAGGAAAGGAAAAGCACAAAATTTCAAATTATAGCAACACATATATCAACACATATTATATCAACACATATATCAACTAGGAAAAGTACTACGGGGAATTACCAACAGAAAAAAGGATCTCAATTATCAACGGAAGTAAATATTGAGGGTGAAGTATAATAACGGTAGAAGTTATAGAACTACAAAAAGCTTAATACGACGAATGTACAGATTTTACAGAATATACATAGCTAAAAAATGTACAGAGTGTACCTACAGAGAAGAAAAGAATAACAGAATAACAAAAGGAAGCTAGAGATAGTCGAAAGGCGTCATTAGGAGATCAATTGGAGTATCTCGCAGAGAGATAAGATGGCGAATAGAAGTTGGATTCTCAATAACGACAGTTTTGAAGAAAAAATTACTAATATGGTGCGGACATATCCAGAGGATGGAGAATACAAGACTCCCGAAAAAAAATATGGAATGGGTTCCTCCAAACCGCAGAAGACGAGGAAGACCTCAAAAATCCTGGAGACAAGGAATAATTTAAGCACCAAAAAAAAAATCGTATGAAAATTAGGCATCGGAAAAAATAATTTACTTATAAATATATTATCTAAAATAATTTAACCAAGATAACTTACCCTCCTCTGTAAACTTTTTCTTCCTATACGAATGTTGAATATTTGAGTGCATGGGTAAACTATTCGCTCTACTTCTAGGTTTTACGTGCGGTGGTCCATAATGTGAGACAGTACAAGATCTACCTTTACAAGCCATAAGACGTGCCAGAAGGTCGTGTAAGTAAGAAAGTTCTTCTGGTTTTAGGGAATCCGCATTATTCTGAAGCTCGAAAGGATCTAAAAATGGAAAGAAATAAATGTTTACCATATGTCACCGAGTTATGCTATACTTTAAGGACACAGAATAGATGATAAAACCTAGATAAGATAAATATAATTAACACACCAAATATTACAAAAATAGCTTAGGCCGCTATTATATTAGGCAACTGGTGACGCCATCAAGTTGCTCCACCAGTGACTTATTACGTCACGGGGCATTTAAGTAAATGAGACCTAGGTATTAAACTACGGCAACTGGTTGCGTCACCAGAAATTATTGTTGTCGTTCTGGTGACCGAACCAGGCCACCAGCCGGGCAACAGGATCTGGTGGCGCCACCAAGCCGTGTCATTATGTTATATGGACTCCATTAGCATATTAGACTGAGCAACTGGTGTCGGCCACCACTTTTTAGTTCATTTTTATTGTAATCGAGTGCTTCGTATTTCTTTTCTACTAACTTCTATAGTTTCCATTAACAAGCGTATATTTTTCTAAAACCTTTTTTGTTGGTTTATAAATATGTTAGAGTAAAAGTTCTTCTCGAAGATTTAGCCGCTAATTGTTTATTCATTGTTTAAACAATAAAAGCTGCAATAAAAGCTTTGTATAAAATATTTTAGAAATACAGTGCACTGGAATAAGTGTTACCCCCCCCCTTATTAACTTATTTATTTTTAGCACATAAGTAAAACGCTTGGACAGGTCGATTTTTAAAATAATCATAGTATATTATAGCATCAATGTTCCGAACTTTACGCGATCCTTTTCAGGTGACAGGCATAACTTTGATTTTTTTAAATGGGAAATACATCACATGACACCTCATTTAAAAGGTTTTGAAATACTATGAAACGTATGTTTAGGCTGCCAACTCAACTCAACCTTTTCTTTGAATTTAAATAAAACTGCTGACTAAGTGGACTATATACTTATATTTTTATCACTAAGACGTGTTAACTCTTTGAAATCAAAATCAACAATTGGACTGAGTGAGACTGAATAAAAAATGAACTTGTCGTAAGAAGCCGTTTTTGCACGCAGGCATGGCCAGCTCAGGACATTACATTAAATACTGCAGCGAACAGTGTACTACACTCAGTTTTTATAATATCATCTATTTTTTTTTTTTTTTATTTAAACACAAAACCACATCAACCGCGCAGGGTTATTAGTGGATATTACAATACAAAGTATTACATTAAATAGAGTTATACAATTTAATGTCTTTTAAATATGTTAACACTGATGAAACTTTTTTGGTGAGGATTGTCTTGAGGTCATCGTCTGTGATTCTATGGGATCTTCTTTGGCTTAGCTTCTAGGTCTGTTCTTACAAAGATGGTTACTCCGCCACTTGCCTGTTGTGCTATTCTGTTTTTTGGAAAACATTGGTAGTTTTGAAGATTAATATTGGATTGCTTAAAATGAGTTTCTTGAAGACATAAGATCTTAGGGCATGTTTCATTTATTAGAAGTTTTAATTGTTCTAAATGGGTATAGAACCCATTGATATTCCAATGTAATATATAGGGGTTAGACATTTTCGAGTTCTGACTGAGAATGTGTTTCATCGGTCTCTTCTGTGGAAGAGAAATTATTGGGGCTTAGTTTCTTTCTTAATCGAGTTATATTATTTTTTAATTTTGAATTGTGGGTATAGGCGTGAACAAAATTAAGGATCTGAATTAATTCGGCTGTTTCGTTCGAATAGTTTTTTGAGGTTATTTCGGGATGTTTTGCGTTTAATGTGTTTTCGAGAAAGTCACATATTTCGTCGAAGTTAAGGACAAATGGTGGTGATCTGTTTGCGATTTTGTCTTTAATTGTCTCTAGCGAAAGTAAAAGTTCATCTCGAGAATTTCTTTTAGACGTTTTTGTTTTTTTCTTTGATTTCCTTGTTACTGGAGAAGTGAAGATATGAGAATCGGTCTGTGTGGTATTTTCGTTGATTTCTGGAGACGATGAGATGAGCCTTTTTAGATGTTTTGTGACGTTTGGAATAATTTTAGGTTGTGTTATTTCTAATGGAGTAAGATTGCTGGTCTTGTTGGAAGTTGATGATGTTGGGATTTTTAAAGTGTTTGTTTCATTTGTATTATTTGTAGGTCTTGACATGTCGTCAGTTTCTATGGTAGATTCTAATTGGTTATTAGAGACCTGTACGTCTGGGATCTGATCTAATATGTTTTGGGAAGATGCTGGGTGATCGTTAGAGGTGGATATTAAGGCTTTGTCAGAAAGTTTTTGTTCTGTTTGGTTATAAGGTAGATTTGTTATATATTGTGTGTTTTGGGAGGTTTCTGGAAGAGCTTTTGAAGAGGTTGGATTAGAATTGGTTGGGTCAGGATTTGTTGTATTAGAAGTGGGTGGATCAAGCGCGGCTCCTCCTTAGGGTCAATTGGTCAATGACCCCCCTAAAATAATCTCATAAAAATACCAATTTTATTAAAAATATCTTTTATCTAAAACTTCACTCTGAAATATAAAATTCTCTCTCAGCAGTCTGCATTGGCAAAACAAATATAATAGATATAATAACGTCGCGCCTCGCGCTATACACAAGCCCGTGGCTGGGCCGTATTTTAAATTGTCTATATACAGTTCTTATGGCTTATGGACAAATGCATGTAAAATAGAAAAGAGACGGCAGATAGCAATTTCGTGGGCGAGAGTGGGAGTGACCTTTCCGTCGTATACCTCTAGTAGAGTCGACGGCCTCACGTTTAGTTAGTTACCGTCTGCTGACCGCACTTCACGGCAGGTCTATATCGATCGCGGCGTATTTGCGTAATTTATTTTGTTTTGTTGGATTTTTTTGTGATTGTAACAAAAACAAGATGAGTGTTGTTGACGAAATAATTGCCTTAAAATCTGCTGGAACACTAAATTATGAACGGCGGCTTGAGAAAAAAGAAAGTGGTCGACCAAAACCAAACATGAATTTAAAACAAACAACAAAGGATAGGGGTAAGGACATTCAAAGATATTTTAAAGAATCAATGTACAATTTGTGTGATTGGATTTGTGGCTGCAGTGTGAGAAATGCATTTTTTTGCTATCCGTGTTTACTGTTTTCGAATGACGCTGTATGGGCGAAAAATGGAGTAACTGACATTAAGCATTTAAAAGTGAAAATTACAAAACATGCCTCTTCAACTACTCATATAAATTCATCAATGAGTTACGCAAGTTTAGGACGTGTTAACATAAGACAGCAACTTGATAGTGTATATCGTAAATCTGTGCATGACTTTAATGAATTGGTATCTAAAAATAGGTATATTTTAAACAAACTAATCGACTGTGTAAAATTTTGTGGAGTTTTCGAAATTGCATTGCGCGGTCATGACGAAAGTGACAGCTCCAATAATCGTGGAATTTTTCTGGGCCTTATCGATTTTGTTTCTGAACTGGATTTAATGTTTAAAGAACACATTGAAAAAAGTACAGTATTTAAAGGAACATCGAAAACAATTCAGAACGATATTTTAGAATCAATGTTAGCCATTGTGCATACTCATATCATGAAGGAGATTGGCCAGACAAATTTTGTGGCCATTCAAGTAGATGAGACCACAGACAGCTCCAATAAAACGCAGATGATTATCATATTGCGATATGTATTAACTGGTATTGTACATGAAAGATTTTGGAAATTTGTTAACCCCCTAGGTACTACAGCACAACATTTAACTAATGTAATATTGGAAGAACTTCAATTATTAAAAATTAATGAAGCACCTGAAAAATTGATTGCCCAAAGTTACGATGGTGCATCAGTCATGAGCGGTAAACTGGGAGGAGTACAAACAAAAATTAAAGAAATATACCCAAATGCACACTTCATTCACTGCTATGCCCATCAATTTAATCTTATCCTCCAAAAAGCGGCGAGTCAACACAAACCGATAAAAATATTTTTTGCAAATTTACACGGATTTTCGTCCTTTTTCGGCCGATCTCCAAAACGTACGATGGTTCTGGATAGAGTGGTTAAAGTAAGGCTACCTAAAGCTGCGCCTACTCGATGGGCTTTCAATACAAAATGTGTTGAAATTGTATACACTTATAAAGATGATTTAAAATCTTGCTTAGAGGAAATTATTGATGAGGAGCAAGATGGTAACAATATAAATCAAGCAACTGGTTTAAAAAGACATTTGGAAGATGAGCATTTTTTATTTTGGTTAAATTTTTTCCATAAAATAATGCCCCATGTTGATATATTGTTTAAACAATTGCAAATGCGAGACATTGATGTTATATCTGTCAAAAATTGTATCCTGTCTTTTAACAACAATATCCAAATAATTAGAAATACTATTTTGGAATCAGAAGTACCAAGCACATCAACAGCAAAAAAAAGAAAAACTACTGCAGAGGATCCAAAGCGACGAACTGCACTTGAAATTTGTGATATTATTATATCTGAAATAAATCACAGGTTTAGTTTCAATGATCATCTCATGATTTCACAGTTATTCTACATAGAGAAATTTGAAGCATACACTACCAACTTTCCGCAAAATATTTTAAAAATGGTGACGGCTAATTATCCCACAGTGAATATTTCCAAACTAAAATCGGAACTTGAAGTCTTATATTGTCGTGAGGATTTTCGCAATAGTGCTGGTGCAGTAGCCATACTTCAGCTTTTTATTAACATGAATTTGTCTGAAACATTTTCTGAAGCAGTGAAGTTATTAAATATTTTGTGCACACTCCCTATGACAACCGTGGAAAGTGAGAGATGTTTTTCTACTTTAAAAAGAGTAAAAACATTCCTGCGTAATACGATGGGACAACCTAGACTTAGTGCCTTGTCTATGCTGAGCATCGAGAAAACGCTTGTCAAGAGCATTCCAAATTTCAATGAGAAGGTCATAGACTATTTTGCAGAACTAAAGGATAGAAGAATTGACTTAAAATATAAAAATATTTAAAGTAAGTTTCGTTTTAATAAATTTACAATTTATTATACTATAAATATTCCTATCTATATATCAGTCAATAACCTGTTCATACCATTTTTCCTATATTTTTTAAAAGATTTACTCTAAAAAAAGACAAATTTAATTTTCGGAAAACTAGGGTAAATAGTATTGAGTTTTATCTAAGTCTGTATTTTTTATCTAAAATATAAATGCTAAAAGATCTTTTAAATACTTTAAAAAATCAACAGTTTGAAGTTTTCAAACCAAAATGACCCCCCTGAAGATTGACCCACGAGCCGCCGCTGGGGTGGATTAGAATTGGTTGAGTCAAGATTGGTTGTATTAGAAGTGGTAGCATTAGAAGTGATTGTATTAGCGTTGTCAGGACATTCTGTTTCCTGGTGACCAATAGTCTTGCATTTTGAACAGCTGAAGTCTTCTATAGAAAGGTATAGTCTGTAAGTGGTATTATCATGAGAGATCATGAAAGAATCGGGAATGGACATATTTTCTAAAGGTGTGATAAATGTTTGCCTTCTAAAACTCAAGACATGGCTATACTCGCTTTCAGTCATTCCTACCCTAAGAAAAGTCATTTTAGAGACGGTATTTATACCCATTTTACGTAGTTCTTGTTCAATTAACGTGGTTGGAACAGAAGGACCAGCGTTTGATATTATCAGTCTTTGAGCTGGAGTGATAAGTCTTCTTATTTCTACTTGAGTTTCTTTTATATTGACGTATTTGTGGGAATGCAGCAATGAATCAACCATATTTTTAGAGGAAAGATATATACATATTCTATTGTTGGCTATTCTGGAAGCGAAAGATACGTTACGTGGACCAACTATTGAACCGACGGCTATGATGTACTCTTGAACTTTGGTTCCTTCAATACTAGAAAGAACTATGGCTTCGTCTTTTGTTGGTTGTTTAAACGTGTTAACAACACTGGAATATGAGATGTGAGATGAAGTTTGGGTAGTGTTCATGGTGTTATTCGAAGTCATGTTTGATTAATTTTGGAGACGTTGCAAGGCCGGCCCTGTCGCCGGTTCAAAAACCGGTGTGGATCTTGGCCCAAAACTGGTCCTATTTATATTTCTTGGATATTTTATAGGTTATATTATTATTAATATAATTGTAATATGATGTGGTTTTTGGTACTCACGTCAGGTTTGCGAGGTTTACATGGTGTTTCCACTGTAACAATGTGGAGGAACTAACAAAATAATTTTAAATTGTGTTTTTATCATTTCGCAGTGGTTTACAACGTGATGTATATTATTACTGTCAGGACCGTACTCCAATATCATCTATTTCTGAACACTTTTACACATATTTATTATCCACTATTTCTCACATATTTACGGGATATACAGGTATGTGCAATCTAGGCCGGATATCTTGATAAAAATCTTAGGTAAAGGTGTAATATTAAGAACATAAAAGACTGGATACCAGGCAAAAAGGGAATAAACAGCCACAAAGTGAAATGGGCGAACAAAAACGATGAGTCGAAGTGTGATAACCGCGACATCCAATAAGAAGGCGCCCGTAAATGGAACAGAGAAGAATAAATACGTCTTGAACTGAAAAAACTAGCGAATGAGAAATGGAATTTTCTTAAGATTTGTTGTGGATTTATTCAATTGACTACCAAATACCTCCAGGAATTTTATTATTCTTTTCTTATTATTTATATTTTTTAGCTTAATGCCTCGACAACTAATGACCATTGGCATGGCAGATACCCAGTAAAGTGTGTAGTGTGTGTTGAGTAAATGTTTTGTTACTTTGAAAAGTCGACTTCACTATCTTTACAAAGAGATGCTAGTTTTATCCGACCGCCTGCGGTCTCTGCGGTGAGTACGGATATCACACGAATAGAAACTATAATCAATACTAAATTTTATGTTTTAATTAGTATAATCACTTGTACAAAGGTAAAGTACAGAAGGATGATTTCAAATATGAAAATAATCCAAGTTGAGGATATTCATTTAAAATTATATTAATAGTCTAAGATCCTAATAGGAGGTCGAAATGTACCCATCTGCTTGCCGGATGAAACATATTTTCATTAAATTTCATACATAGACAAACACGACCAGCATGGGTTGCCTATTAAAATCGTGTCATAGCTATCCTTAAGGGGGGGCCGTAGGGGTTGAAATCAACATTTCAAGCACATTTTTGTGAAATTTTTTTTTGAAAGTATGATAAAATTATCTTATTTTTAAATTAAATAAGCGTATTCAGTGGAATTCAAAGAATAATCAAAAAAATTCAAGGAAAAATATTGAAAAATAAGTTAACGGTGGCAAATTTTTAAAGACACCTAGAAAAAAATGGATTTTGCGGCGGACATCGGAACTTACAGTTGAGTCCGCGAGTCTTTACCCGTGCGTCATTAATACCTGGCGAGATAAAACACATACTTTTTATCTAGCATCATTCTCTTCCACGCATGAAACTCATGACAAACCAGCTGCCGTTTGTTATTAAGTTAAAACACATGTTATTTTTATGAACCGTCTAGACTCAGTGCAGTGAAAAGAGATAGGTACAAAAAAAGACGATTCGGTATGTTTTCATATTTTAAGCACAATTTGTTTGACGTTTCTGCTTTGTTTACTTTTGTGGCTGTCAGTCAGTTGAATTTTTTGCGGTTTTTGTCGAATTTTTGTGTTTTGAAGTTTCTTTATATTACACAAACAGTTGTTTTCACAACTAATTTTATATTGGGCTTTGAAATTTTAAGGTAAATAATTATATTTTGGCAATTAATATTTAAAACATACAAAGCTAACGTCATTCACACAGTAAAGAAATGATTGTATTTAGATTTCTGTCAAAGTGAATAAAATAACAAAAACAAAATATGTTATTGAATTTTTTTATAAATTGTTTATTTATTTATTAATCAATAATAATAAAAGAATTTATTAAGCTACTTCAAATGTAGTTGTAATTCTGCACAAAAATTTTGAAGCAAAACTTACATTTGGCATTCTATATATTTGATAACGTCAAATTTTATAATAAAACCCGTAATCGGAACAGTAGCCACTTTCTGTCAGTTGTTGTTGCGTGAAATAGATTTCTGACTTATTTCGTATGCTTTAAATGATGACGCACGGGTAAAGACTCGCGGAGTCAACTGTATTATCATTGGATCATGGTAAACAAAAAATTCAAAAAGATTTTATTAGCTTATATGTTTATCGAGATAACTCTGTCGAGTTTTTTTAGTTATAACGATTTTTGACTTTTTAGTATCACTCAGAAATCAAAACAACGAAATTTTTTGCACAAAAAATAAGCATAATACCTCAGGCTGTGGGTGAAAAAAGGTGATATAATTCAGGAATTTTTGAAACCTATCAGATGTTGTAAAGGACGATGCCAGGAATAACTTCTACTAAAATGTAACCAAAAATATTGTGCGCTTTTTTTTAATTGCGATTTTCATTTGTTAAATTTGCAATTTTTATTAATTTTTAATTTTGTAGCTTAGGATATTGATTTTAGAGAAAAACTTTTTAATATAAAGTTGTAGTAAATTAAAAACCTACAATTTGAGCTATGGTAAGTTTAATTTTGTTAATTGGTTATTGTAAAACAGCCTGCGAAAGGTCCAAAATGGCCGTTTTTTACAATTGCATTATTTATTGTACAAATAATTAATTTTTTTTATTTTTTAAAGCTTTAAAATGAAGATCTTTCAATTCCAAACATAAAAAAAATTGTAAGGCCAGATTAGCTAATTGGTTGCTTAGATATTATAAATTGTTTATCCCAAGAGGTCACATGTCGAAGGCTATAACTTTTTGAAAAAAAATCGTAGAAAGTTGGTGAAACATTCAATCTCCTTCTAAAGAGTTATATTTTCATATTCTGATGTAAATAAATGCGTAAAAGATTTTTAAACCTCTAATTTTTGGATTTGAAAATAAGGGGGCAAATTTCGTTATAAACATTTAGAGCTGAAGCGGCCCTGTACATCCTATAAGTTTTTAATTTGCATATTATTGTTGCTAAAGATGAAACGAAGATTTATAAAAAAATAAAAAATTTCTACGACCAACTGAAGCCGAGATAATTTTTGGGTTTGAAAATAAGGGGGCAAATGTCGTTATAAACATTTAGAGCTGAAGCGGCCCTGTATATCCTATGAGTTTCTAACTTACAGATTATTGTTGCTAGAGACGAAACGAAGATTTATAAAACAAGAATGTGTGTGTACTTTGTACGCACGTAAGAAGTTATACTTCTACTACATATTATGTGATTTTTAAGACTATACCAAAAATTTAAAAAAATAAAAGAATAAAACGCACACAAACACATTGAAAAATGCCACAAAGAAAAAATGATTTCTGGACGATAATAATTGTTGGCAAAAATTTTAAATACGCATTTGCTGAAAAAAAATTATATAACAAATATACTTATAATCATAATATGCATAAAAAAATAAAAAAATAAAACTTGCATCGGGAATTGAACCCTTGAATTTCGTGCCGCTTTGACTCGTAATCGAAGCGTAGACTCACTCGTCCAATCGCACATTATTTATCATGTGGAAAACGGTAACTGAACGTTTTACTGTTTGACAATTGTTTTGAAAATTATGTAGTTTAAATTTTGTGGAAGAAAATATAAAAATATAACAAAACAGTAAGAAAACAATATATTAGATGAAGATTGGTAGAACTTTTGTTGGTAATCAAATTAAGTATGTAAATCAAAGCATTACATACCTACTAGATAAATAAATCTACGCCAAAAAATCATAATTTAAAAATAAAAATCGAACCTAATTTGGGATTTCTCTCTAAAATCCGCATTCTTGAGAAAATAAATGTATGTATTTCAACCTAATCCAAATGTATAATTACAATATGATTATAATAAAAACTAGGTACTTACCAAATTAGAATGAGTTTTCCTTGTCCAAAATAGTCCAAAAGTCCAAAAATATAGGTATATGAAAACTATTTAAAAAGGCAGTATACGCTCTGAGCTTCGCTGGTGGCGCTCCTAGCGGATTACTAATTCAACTTTCACCGGTAATTTTTAAATTTATTATTTAATTGTTATCGCTTAACATTTACAACGCAAAAAAGTAATTAAATTGTAATCGATTTTTTTAAGATTTTGCTAATCATTTTGACGTTCTATTGATAAAATATGAATTTCTTACTTTGAATACTTTCACAATTATCGTGTAGATGGCGCTAAGATTTTTAGATTAAATTATGATTACATATTACGGAACATTAAAAAAACTTAAATTCAGTATTTAAAACGTAAGTATATTTAAGGTAAAAATATATACCACAGATTTGACGAACTAATATTTTTTATAATTAATGTTTTTAATTTTAATTTTAAATTAATCACTTTGACATTTATGTCAAATTTCCGGTAAACGTTTACAGACTTGCCACTACTGGCGCTCGTAAATTTGTAAATATCCCCTCTACGTACGAGCTCACAGCGTATAACTATTAACTAACTTTTGTTTGTTGTTTCTTTTCACACAAATTTTAAAACGCAACAACCATAAATAATCTAACTACAGCTGTGCCACAGCCACCATATTGAATAATTTTTGACATGTCATTTGAACATCCAATCAGAACAAAGTTATAATGCGCATGCGCCCGGTCGCTAGGTTTTCCCATATAAAAATTTACCCTCTATCGCCGGTAAAGAAGTATAACTTCAAAAATTAAAATTTTCTACAACCAACTGAAGCCGAGATAATTTTTTTTTTCTTAAAATCAAAGTGCCTTTATTTATAACAATTAAGAAATTATTTTACAGTCATTGATTAAATAAAGACTTATATTATCTTAAAATAAAAATTATTATAAAATATAATTACATTTAATTATTAAAAATTATTTTTTAAATCGGTACAAGAAGAAAAAGTTTTATATTGTATATTATAGTAAGAAGTAACATTATTATTATTATATTTATATACCAATGAAAAAATTTAAAATATAGTTATATATGTCATATACAGGGTGTCCAGAAACTCTACCGACAAACGAAGACAGGAGATTTTTTAGATAATTTTAAGATAATTTAACCCAATTCACCTAGTCCGAAAATGCTTCCTAAGGGAGCTAGAGCTCTTTGAAGATGGCGTCATGTAATTAGTTTTTCTTAAATAACTCCAGAACGCTTCTATTTAGAAAAACGAAAATTGGTATGCATATTTACTTTCCAGAAACAAATCCATTCCATCTATTGCGAATTTCTAGTACCGGTCATAGGCGTCCGTTTTGGGTAGGGCAACGGTTATTTTATCGCATAACTTTTTTGTCTTTAACTTTTAAGCATTTTTGTCACCGGAATATTAAATTATGAGGTATTCTAGTACTAAAAGGTACTCTTGCGTTAAGTCGGTAGGACACACCGTTTTCTAGAAAAATGGATTTGAAAGTTTTTCGTTTTGGGAATTTGAAAAAAATGGAAAAAAGTTTTCAAAAAAAAACGATGTATTTTACTAACTTAAAGCAAGAGTAACTTTTAGTACTCGAATACCTCATAATTTAATAATCTAGTGTCAAAAATGCTTAAAAATTAAGGACAAAAAAGTTACGCTATAAAATAACTGTTGACCTACCCAAAACGGACGCCTATGACCGGTACTAGAAATTCGCAATTAATGAAATCGATTTATCTCTGGAATATAAATAAATGTACCAGTTTTCGTCTTTCTAAAAAGGTTTTTTTTGGAAATTTTTTTTTGAAATTTAAAGAACGAAAAATTTTCAAATCGATTTTTCTAGAAAACGGTGTGTCCTACCGACTTGAAACAAGAGTACCTTTTAGCACTAGAATACCTCACAATTTAATAATGCAGTGTCAAAAATGCTTAAAAGTTAAAGACAAAAGTTATGCGATAAAATAACCGTTGCCCTGCCCAAAACGGACGCCTATGATCGGTACTAAAAATTCGCAAAGGATGGAATAGATTTATCTCTGGAAGATAAATACGCGTACAAATTTTTGTTTTTCTAAATAGAAGCGTTCTGGAGGTATTTAAGAAAAACTCGTTACAAGACGCCATCTTCAAAGAGCTCTAACTACCTTAGGAAGCATTTTCGGACTAAGTGAATAGGGTTAAATTGTCTTAGAATTATTTGAAGAATCTTCTGTCTTCGTTTGTCGGTAGAGTTTCTGGACACCCTGTATATGTATCATTGTTGTAATATTATTTCTTCAGAAATGAAATTTCACATATAAAAGTTTATCAAGAAAAACAAATACAGTGGTAAATAGACTGTATATTATAATGGTAATGTTATTAAATTGTTTTCTGTCAAAATTTAATACAAGTTACGTAAAAATTCTCCGACCGCGCGGATTTGAAGCGAGCCGGGCAATTTGCAAAATTCGGCCGCTCGCAAAAGCACCGAATTTAAAAATTATTTTTAATAATTAAATACCGGGTGTCCACTTATATTTTCCCCCATTTTAACTACCTATAACTTCTAAACGGCTCAAGATAGAAACATGTAGTTTTCGCTGAAATGTTTTATTTTAGTAAAAGTTTTGTATGAATCGATTGAGTTTTTTATATCGCTTTCAATTACGAAAATAAAAATGGCGGATTTTTGAAAAAAAACTTTGTTGACTTTTTTTAATGGAACACCCAGTATATTTTTGTGTAAATTGAAATAACGATCATTTTTGATATAAATTTTTTTAAAATCGGTTGTCAAATCACTGAGTAATTAATTTTTAAAATGAGAGGTGCAACGTGGATATCACATACCTAAATAACATAGCTAAGCAAATTGATATTATGTTATGTGTTTCCACACTGCATCTCTCATTTTAAAAATTAATTGCTCAGTTATTTGACAACCGATTTTAAAAAAAATTATATCGCTGGATAGGCAAATGACCATTTTTTTTTTATTTTTAAAATGAGGGATGCAATGTGGAAATCACATAACATAATATCAATTTGCTTAGTTAGAGAGTTGTACCTCTCATTTTAAAAATTAATTACTCAGTCATTTGACAACCGATTTTGAAAAAATTTATATCGCTGGAGAGGTGAATGACCTTTCTTTCAATTTACAAAAAAATATACTGGGTGTTCCATTAAAAAAAGTCAACAACGTTTTTTTCAAAAATCCGCCATTTTTTTTTTCGTATTTGAAAGCGATATAAAAAATTTAATCCATTCAGACAAAACTTTTAGTAAAATAAAACATTTCAGCGAAAACCGCATATTTCTATCTTGAGCCCTTTAGAAGTTATAGGCAGTTAAAATGGGGGAAAATATAAGTGGACACCCGGTATAATTATATTTTATAATAATTTTTATTTTAAGATAATGTAAGTCGTTCTTTAGTCAATGACTGTATTACTGACTGAAAAATAATTTCTTAATTGATATAAATAAAGGCACTACGACTAAAGAAAAAAAAAACAATTATCTCGGCTTCAGTTGGTTGTAGAAAATTTTTATTTTTTTATAAATCTTCGTTTTGTCTTCAGCAACAATAATCTGTAAGTTAGAAACTCATAGGATGTACAGGGCTACTTCAGCTCTAAATGTTTATAACGAAATTTGCCCCCTTATTTTCAAACCCAAAAATTATCTCGGCTTCAGTTGGTCGTAGAAATTTTTTATTTTTTTATAAATCTTTGTTTGATCTTCAGCAACAATAATCTGTAAGTTAAAAACTCATAGGATGTACAGGGCCGATTCAGCTCTAAATGTTTATAACGAAATTTGCCCCCTTATTTTCAAACCCAAAAATTAGAGGTTTAAAAATATTTTACGCATTTATTTACATCAGAATATGAAAATATAACTCTTTAGAAGGAGATTAAATGTTTCACCAACTCTATACGATTTTTTTTTTCAAAAAGTTATGGCCTTCGACATTTGACCTCTTGGGATAAACAATTTATAATATCTAAGCAACAAACTCGTTAATCTGGCTTTACAATTTTTTTTATGTTTGGAATTGAAAGGTCTTCATTTTAAAGCTTTAAAAAATAAAATATTTGTACAATAAATAATGCAATTGTAAAAAACGGCCATTTTGGACCTTTCGCAGGCTGTTTTGCAATAACTAATTAACAAAATTAAACTTACCATAGCTCAAATTGTAGGTTTTTTAATTTACTACTAATAAGCTACAAAATTAAAAATCAATAAAAATTGCAAATTTAACTAATGAAAATCGCAATTAAAAAAAGCGCACAATATTTTTGGTTACATTTTAGTAGAAGTTATTCCTGGCATCGTCCTTTACAACACCTGATAGGTTTCAAAAATTCCTGAATTATATCCTGAAATCGACCTATTTTTCACCCACAGCCTGGGGTATCAAACAAAAAATATATCGACAGCGTTACCTCAGGGAATGTCTAAAGAAAATAAATACAAAATTCCAGGTGGGTCAGTCAAGTAGTTTTTGAGTTACAATGTCTACAGCCTTTTAAAAAAGCAGTTTTGAAGAAAACGCGTTTAAAGTATTGTCAACTTTTATTTTCAATTTCTTTTTGTCTGTCAAATCGTAAAATTATGCACACCAGAATATCTTTTTGAATCGCGAAGTAATTTACAAATACAAAAGAAAATGAGAACAGCTGTTGACCGTTGTTCATTACGTTCAAGCGTGCTGACGCGAACCTTCTGTAAAGCGAGTCGAAAATAGGGATATTCAATACTCTCCCTACCTTCGACGCGCTTTGCAGCATCTTCTCGCCAGCGCGCTTGAGCGTAGTGAGAAACGGTCAACAGCTGTTCTCATTTTCTTTTGTAAATTACCCCGCGATTCAAAAACATATTCCGGTGTGCATCACTTTACGATTTGACACACAAAAAAATTGAAAATAAAAGTTGACAATACTTTAAACGCTTTTTGAAGTTATACTTCTTTAGGCACGATTTCATTGAGGGTGAAATTTTATTAATCTGCGCGCATGTGCACACAGGCAGTATGAAGTTAGTTACTAAATATTTTAATTTATGTATGTATCAATCCAGAAAAGGTGTGGAAAGAATATATTAGTGTTTTTAAATATATTTTTCTACAAACGTGTTAAAAATGCAATGTATAGCACTCCATAAGAACGTTAAAAATGCTACTTTAAAGCACCAGTGCTTTAAAAAATTTAAGGCACTGCAGTTAAAAGTGAATTGTCAAATTGTGAAACGTCAAAATATTTATATTTCATTTATTAACATTAATATTAATAATACAACTTGCGCAATTTGAAAAAGGTGGTTTAAAAGGTTTTTTGAAATTAAATTTAAACTGTATTATTGCATTTTTAACACGTTTGTAGAAAAAAACTATTAAAAGTTGTTAGAATATACAAAAATAAAAGTAGATGTTATTCTGATTTACGTATTGACAATATAGGCAGTTTTTATGTAATGGCAAGAAAAATATAAAAATGGAATGTCAGTCAAGTTCCAGTAAAAGTTTTTGTAGGTATTGTCCTGTAATTGAGAATGAATAAATTATAATTGTTGATATTTATATAAGACGTTTGTAGAAAAAGTATTGTATGATATAGGTAAGTGTTAAAAAGTGTATTTTTAAGGCACTTATGTGAATTGCAGAATGAGCGAAGCGAATCTTTCACACGAAACTTTCACATACGTGCCTTAAAATTGTACTTTTAACATTTATATGATAAATAGGTAACTATTATTATAATTTTTGTGTATTTGGACTTGTCTACCTCGGAAACAAAATAATAAGTAATAATATTTAAAGTATTTTTTCTACAACCGTGTTAAAAATGCAATTTTTGGCACTCCATACGAGCGTTAAAAATGCTACTTTAAGGCACTAGTGCTTTAAAATATTTTTAAGGCACTGCAGTTCGTATTAACCGTATAGACAATTTTGATGTAATGTCAAAAAAATATAAAAATGGAATGTCAGTCAAGTTCAAGTAAAAGTTTTTGTAGATATTGTCCTGTAATTACGTTTGTAGAAAAAATATTGTATGATACGCGTGTTAAAAAGTACATTTTTAAGGCACTCATGTGAATTGCAGAACTCGCTATCGCTCATTCTGCAAACTTTCACATGCGTGCCTTAAACGTGTACTTTGAACACTTATAACATAAATAACTATTATAATTCACTTCGTCTGTTTGTCACTATGTCTGAGGAATCTTGTAGCCCGGATAAACAAAAGGGTATAGCTCAGTGGTAGAGCGTTGGACTGGTGATCAAGAGGACCCCGGTTCGAATCCTGGTGTTTTCTAATATTTTTTTAATTTTTGGTATTGTTTTAATAAAAATTTTTGGAAAGTAGTAAGTAAAAATTAATTTAATCTTTAAATAAAATACAAATAAACTGTCCGAAAGTATATTTCATTGAAATCATATTTAGAAGTATAACTTCTTACTTGCGTACAAAGTACACACACACACATTCTTTTTTTCTCAAAACTGCTTCTTTCAAAGCCTGTAGACATTGTAACTCAAAAACTACTTGACCAACTCACCTGGAATTTTGTACATATTTTCCTTAGACATTCCTTGAGGTAACACTGTCGAGATATTTTTTGTTTTATGCTTATATTTTGTTTAACAATAATAAATATGTTGTTTTTAACCCTTTTTATTTGTAAAAAATTTCGTTGTTTTGACTTCTGAATGATACTAAAAAGTCAAAGATCATTAAAACTAAAAGAAACTTGACAGCGTTACCTCGAGAAACTCATAAGCTAATAAAATTATTTTGAATATTTTGTCTACCATGATCCAATGATAAATTATTTACTTTATCTTTAAAAATTTGCCACCGTTGGCTTATTTTTCAATATTTTTTCTTGAATTTTTTTAATATTCTTTGAATCATACTTAATATGCTTATTTAATTTAAAAATAAAATTAGTCTCTCATACTTTCAAAAAAAATTCACAAAATGTGCTTAAAACGTTGATTTCAAAACCCACGCCCCCCTTAAGGATAGCTATGACACGATTTTGATAGGTAACCCATGCTGGTCGTGTTTGTCTATGTATGAAATTTAATAAAAAAATGTTTCATCCGGCAAGCAGATGGGTACATTTCGACCTCCTATTCGGATCCCGTACTATAATAGTGTACTTACCTCTACGTAAATTGTAGTAAGTAATAAATCCAGTAGTGAACTCACAATACAGAAAATTGTGCGTGGAGTTAATAGTTCTAACACACGAATAGGTATTATTATTAGAATTCATACAGAAACAGAACGGTCCGCTGGTCCAAAACGGAGCTGTTTTCCAATGCTCGTTATCATGATGGAAACAATTCATTTTTTCAAAACCACATTCCCTTTGTAATTGTTCTTTTTTCTTCTGTTTTCGAAGTTTTTTCTTTAGACGCTCTTCCTTCAATCTTCGTTTCTTCTCCTTTTCAATATCCTCTTCATCTGGAACGTAAGGATCTTTTATTTCGCAGTGGCATAGGTTTGGCTTCACTCTTCTTCTAGGGAGTGGTATTAAGTCATCTGGTTTGTGAGGCTAAAAAACATTCAACTTAAAAATGGAATGGTATTGATAGCAGACCACTTAGTATTCATAACCATTTTAGTAAACATGTAATATACGATATATTGCAAGTCATAATATATACACCAAAATAGTTGGGGTAACTCTGGACCGAGCCCTAGTACAAGAAACACTCTCATAACACAAAACAGAAAGTTTCTGTAAGAAACAACACAGTACGGAACCTAACAGATACTTCTTGGTGGGCACAACCGCAGATACTGAAATCTAATACTATGGCCCGATGCTGCTCTGCAGGAAATCTGCTTGCCCGATATGGTACAGATCATGCCACTTCGGTCAGGTACCTACCTATAGCTCTAAATGAAACTTGACACATTACCATGGACTGTCTGGAACCGACACCAATCAATAAGGTATACTGTTTGGCCGGCATAGCACCATTATAAGAATTTTGACCGTACGATGGGTAAAATCTACATAGTGGTTCGAGCAATCATATGGAATCTTTCTCCCTTCACTGCTTCAAACATTCGGTGAAGGGAGAAAGATTCCATATGATTGCTTGAGCCACTATGTAGATTTTAACCATCGCACGGTCAAAATTCTTATAATGTGAACATCACCTTAGGCGTGAAGTAGCAGAAAAGAAGGAGTCCAGAAGGAAAAAACATAAAGCATCCACGTCGCCAATTTTTAGGTAACAAAATAGGCATATTTAACAAGAATAAAAATCGCTGAATGCGAGTGGCGCACAAAAGAGCTGATATGAATATTACGTGGGGCAAAAATTTATATTCATTTTGGTGGAAAATAAAATTATAGTTTTATTTAAAAGATTTTTCCATAATATTTGCTAAATTTGAAGTAAAACGAGTCACAATGGTCGGACTAAAATTTTCGAAATTTTTGGGGACGTGAACGAAAAATAGACACCAAATGATGAGGGCCGTAAAACGCACATCCTTGGACCAAAATGGATCTTTAATATATGGATTGCCGGGTATTTTTTTAAACTATAAGAAAGGATTTGGCCCATTTTTCAATTCAGTCAGGTTGACAGAATCGAAAACTTCGACAAACGAAGACAGAAGATTCCTCAGGTAATTTTAAGACAATTTAACCAAATTCACCTAGTCCGAAAATGCTTCCTAAGGGAGCTAGAGCTCTTTGAAAATGGCGTCTTGTAATTAGTTTTTCTTAAATAACTCCAGAACGCTTCTAGTTAAAAAAAAAACAAAAATTGGTACGCATATTTATCTTCCAGAGAGAAATCGATTCCATCCATTGCGAATTTATAGAACCGGTCATAGGCGTCCGTTTTGGGTGGGGTAACGGTTATTTTATCGCATAACTTTTTTGTCTTTAAATTTTAAGCATTTTTCACTTTGGATTATTAAGTTGTGAGTACTAAAAGGTACTCTTGATTTAAGTTGGTAGGACACACCGTTTTCTAGAAAAATCGATTTGAAAATTTTTCGTCTCTTGAATTTGAAAAAAATTGAAAAAATTTTTCAAAAAAAAACGGTGTATTTTACCAACTTAAAGCAAGAGTAACTTTCACTACTAGAATACCTCATAATTTAATAATCTTGTGTCAAAAATGCTTAAAAATTAAAGACAAAAAAGTTATGCGATAAAATAACCGTTGAATTACCCAAAACCGACGCATATGACCCAGGGCTGCTTTATCCATTAGGCAATATAGGCAGTTGCCTAGGGCGGCAAATTGTGAGAGGGCGGCAAAAATACTGTACAAAAAAACATTTGTATATAAAAATTAAAATCGAATAACAAGTATGTATGTTCATCCATCAATGAAATAGAAATGGGCATTCATTTCTAAATAGAATAAAACAAATTGCATTCATAACAAAAATAAAACAAATTGCATTCATAACAAAAATAAAACAAACATAGCATTCTGCTATCTTAACACTATTCATTCAAAAAGAACGGAAGTCATAAATTTAATGATTTTTAGGCCGCCGGCAGCTGGGCAAAGGCGGTGGGCCATTGAACACTTCAATATTGCACATTTTACAGAAACTAAAGTTTGACTTGTCTACAGTAGGACATCGAGTTAGAGTTGGGATTTTCAAACTGTATTATTACAAGTAGATAAGGTTCGTGTCGTCACACCAATATACTCCAGGGAAATGAGCAAGAAATAGACCATGTTCGGGATACTGAAATATCGAGGTAGCTGACTACTTTTTTAGTTATTGTTAACTGTGACCTATAGAATGAAAACCTACATGTTTCCTGCCTAGAGTTCGCGTCCGTTTTTTAATTATAAAAATGTAGTGCAATCAACGCGATTTTTTCCATTTTTTGCACTCAACTAAAATGCTAAATAGTTGACATAGAATTACAAAATTTATTTTTTTAGAATATTGAAAACCCTTCAAAATGACGATTTTTAAAAGTCAAAAAGTTAATTTGTTGCTTCTTAAACTGCAAAATAACTGAAAATCGTTACTTATTAATAACTTTTACTAAAATTAACTTAGAACTGTAGTGTTTCACTAAAGTTAGGTATTGGGGTACATAACAAACCCTCAAAATTTGAGACCGATCCATTAATTAGTTTAAAAGTTATTCTATTTGTTTATCCCAGAGACCTTTGTTTTGCAATAACAAATGACAGAAAATGAAGATAGGACAATTCTGCGTACCTATGCCAAATGAAAGTAGAAAAGTGATACTATCAAAATGTATTAATAAAAGATAAAAAATTATCTAATATAGTAAAAAATCCTAGTTTATAAACATTTAGAATAACTTTAAAAATATTGTCCGTAGAAAACATCTTTTTACAGATTCGAAAATGTGATATTTTACTCGAATTTTTAAAAATGTAGTTCAAATGGTTACTAGTCATAGTAAGTGAAGGGGGAGCTACTGCTTTGATTGCACTGAATTGTTAATAATTAAAAAACGGACACGAACTCTAGGCAGGAAACATGTAGGTTTTCATCCTATAGGTCAACAATAACTAAAAAAGTTGTCAGCTACCCGACAAATGCATGAGTCGAGAACTAAAAAAGCAACTTAAAATTACTATCATTTTCTATATCTTGGGATCTACTCACGGGATTTTGATCTTTTTTCTTATAATTTGTATGTACTTTTGTGTACATTGCAAATATGCAATTTGTCTAGACATTTATTAATTAATAAACAGTCTAAGGGGGAGGGGTGGTAAAAAGGCCTACTTTATTCAGACGGACTTACCATTTTATGTATTTTGTCCCGTAGAACACGAATTTTTTGGTTAACAGTTGATCCGGATGTCGATAGGATTGTGATAAACAAAGAACTTGAGGAATTACATAACAGCGATTCTTAGCAAAACAAACTTTTTTTCTATTTTTTGGGTCATTCTAAGCAAAAAAAGTTGTTACCAGTTTTTTCGTAGGATGCATAGTTTTCGAGATAAACGCGGTTGAACTTTCAAAATATCGAAAAATTACAATTTTTTAACCCAAATAACTTATAATTAAAAAATAAAATGGCAATTCTGCTTACCGCATTTCAAAGTACATGTCAAATTATACCGGTTTTGATTATTTGCATTGCTAAAAATTAACTTTTTGATTGTTAAACAAAGCTATAAACACATAGTGCTTGAGTAATGTTTTCAATGTCTCGTTTAAAATCGAACGAGTAGGCGCGCCTACAAACAGGTAATTTCTAAGTATCATGAGTTAAACCGCATGGATTGGGCACAGGTCAAAACGTTCAAACATACTTATAATAGTAATATGTAACATTACGCCGGATGTAAAATAAAGAATATTTTTAACACATTTCCAAACATTATTTGTAGAACCAACCATCTTATTTAAATAAAAAATTCTGCTTGCATTTTTTTTTCGCAAAAATGGTACATGTTTGAAGGGCGGCTACTAGAGAATTGCCTAGGGCGTCATTTGACCTAAACGCGCCCCTGATATGACCGATACTAGAAATTATGAAATCGATTTATCTCTGGAATATAATTAAACGTACAATTTTCGTTTTTCTAAATAGTTTTTTTTTATTTTTTTTTTAAATTTAAAAAACGAAAAATTTTCAAATCGATTTTTCTAGAAAACAGTGTATCCTATCGACTTAAAACAAGAGTACCTTTTAGTACAGGTATTGGGTATAATACCTCACAATTTAATAATCCAGAGTCAAAAATGCTTAAAAGTTAAAGACAAAAAAGTTATACGATAAAGTAACCGTTGCCGTACCCAAAACGGACGCCTATGACCGGTACTAGAAATTTGCAATGGATGGAATCGATTTATCTCTGGAAGATAAATATGCATACCAATTTTTGTTTTTTTAAATAGAAGCGTTCCGGAGCTATTTACGAAAAACTAATTACCAGACGCCATCTTCAAATAGCTCTAGCTCCCTTAGGAAGCGTTTTCGGACTAAGTGAATTGGGTTAAATTGTCTTAAAATTATCTGAGGAATCTCCTGTATTCGTTTGTCGGTAGAGTTTCTGGACACCCCGTATAGTATCGCATGTAGGGGGTGTGTGATACTGGCGAGAACTACCGTGCTCTGGGATTAGTTTTTTTTAATTACGAAGCTTGTTTAATTATGAAATTGTAGATATTTGGACTTAACTCCTTTGAAATGTGAACCTATAGAAGAATTATGAGGGTTTCCTGGGTAGATAGAGTTACGAATATTGAAAAGAATAGGTAAAGAGAAGGAAGTTGAACTTACAATTAAAGAAAGAAAACTACAGTATCTCAGACATGTGATGCGGGGCGAGAAGTATGGCATCCTACGACTCATAATACAAGGAAAGATAGATGGCAAACGAAGCATCGGAAGAAGACGAATTTCATGGCTGAAGAACCTGAGAGAATGGTTTGGATGTAGCTCAAAACAACTATTTAGAGCTACTGCCTCAAAAATTAAAATAACTATGATGATTGCCAACCTCCGTAGCGGAGATGACACCTGAAGAAGAAAAAGAGAAGATATTTGGAGCGTGACTAGGTAATAAATTACTCAGTCTGTAAATAAGTCACGAATTGATTCAATTTGAAAAAAAAAAGTATGTTTTCGAATGACAAAATACCGCTCTGGTATGTGTAGAAAATATCTAAGAATATAAAAATACAAACCTTTTGAATTTGAATCTTCCTGTTCCTAGTCGAAGAAACTACATTCGGGGTTGTAGTTGTCATTGTTGGCCTCAAAGTAATAGCATGAGACCTATGTCCATGCCTGTGGTGATTAGTAATATCTATAGACGGTGCTGTTGTAATTTCGGCCGCTGGAGAAGTAGCTGATACATTTTCAAAATCATTAGTATAACCAGATGTACCATAAGATGTAGCATATGTAGAAGTCGTTTCTGTCGTAGTTCTTATCGGTTTTGGTTCTGTTGGTAGAGTAACAGGCTTTCTTCTACGCTTCTTGCTGCTAATTTTAGTACCAATGGGCATTGGTCTAAAGATTCCAGGGTTATTGGAAACTTCTACATGTAAGTTATTTTTTTGGAAAGTTAAATCATTAAAAGCGTTAAGTTCGGTACCATTTCCTTTGTCAGTGTCATCTAAAGGTCTTGTATTCTTCAAATGACGTCTGATTTCTTTGAGGGTTTCTAATTTATGCTTTAAATCTTGAATTTCGTTTTCTACTCGATGTCGTGAACGTCTCCATGTTTTTTTGTCTTTATAAATCACAGTTGAACAATTTATTTTTCCTTTCTGGACAAAGCATGCTGGAGTTCCGATGGAGTTGGTGTCGAGGTTAACTTTTAAGGAAGGATCATTAGCTAGGGTTGCGTTTTGGAGCTAAAATAGAATAGCGTTATTATTAGACATATTAGTACAAATACAAAATAACTCAATTTAGAATTTTTAAATAATACAAAATAAGTGCCATCGAACGATGGCACCGTTACGCCGGCAATTACGTGAATATGAAATCCATTTAAACGGCGAAAAAGATGATGCTCACAATAGTTCAGAGTTCAAATATTGAACTAGTGTAATCTTTTAATTGTCAATTCCTGCCGATCCAGCGCCAAACTGTGAAAAGTGAAAAAAAAAATATAATAAATGTATTAAATTTAAGTCTTACCCTTAGTCCATGTATCTGATCTTCTACATCTTCCATAGCATTCTCCAAATGCTCGAGGTTAAGCATGCGTTCCCTTTTAGATAAAATATGTGACTCGTTTGTTTCATCTTCATCGTCATCGTCTTCGAAGATTACTTCTTCCAATGTTGTATCTCTCTTTATTCTGCTGCTGCTACTAGGTCTGGAATACCTACTCCTTGATATACTCTGTAACTAAACAGTTTAAGTAATTTTAGGAATAGAAAAGGGAATTTATAATACACAGTTTTAATACACTGGGGTGCAAAATTAACCGGACACTCAGATTTTTGCTAAAAACTGGCATTTAAAAAAGTTGAAGATGTTCCCAGTTGTATATCAATGCTAAACAAAATTTAAACGTCAAATTTATTACAACTCAAGAATGTTACACAGAAATGAGAATAAAAAATTCAAAAAAATTGAAAATCTGCAAAGAAACAAAAACTAATTTTTTTTATGAAAAACGATATTTAGTAGAGTCTATTAATCTCATTCGTTGCAAACTGCTTGCTCCAAATCATTCATGATTTTAAACTCACCATGTTTACGTCGAATACCTCGTCCCAGAATATCCGATGCATGCTCTATTGGTTTTAAGTCTTGACTCCTTGAGGGCCATGGTGACAAACGAATCCCAACTTCATCCAACTAATTCCGTGTTATCACAAACCATACATACTCATAGACGTTTCACGGCCATGTTAATCTTTCGGATCGAATTAACGCCATCTCTTGATTGGAATGGGAACTAAATTGACAAATTTTAGTTACGTGGGAATTTCAAATTATAAATTTTGCGGGATTTTTGATGAAATTTCGCAGGAAATTAAAACAACAGAAAGACAATTCAATGTTTTATTCAATGTTTTACTGAAAACTTCAAATATTCCAATTTGTTTTCAAAATGCTATAAACACTACTGCCATGTGTCACGTGAAAGCACTGATGTGTAATATTGAGTTGAATGAAAATTTTTGAAATAATCTTGTAGGATGATTGTTTAGATAAATACCTTATAATCTTTCACAAACTTCCAAAAATATATAGGCCCGAAATGTTGATGACACACTTGTATATTGGAATAAACTGTTTCAGGATCTATTATATTGTTTTTTTAAATGTGGAGATACACAACACGGGATGATCAATGTAAACTAAAAATTCTACTCACAAAAACGGAGAGGAGGTTAATACAATTGATTAAAATTGTGATTAAATCTAATTAAAAACGTAACACCACTATAATAAAATATTTAAGCCACAAACTGTAAAATAAAAAGTAAATAACAAATTAATTTAATTGTCAACTGTCAGTTGTTAAATATGACAAGAGAATTGACTGACAGCGACATCTCTGGATTGGAATGGTAACTAATTTGCTGTCTTGACCTTGACAATTTACGTGAAACGTCTATAAGTATGTATGGTTTGTGCGTGTTATTATATTGTAGCATTATATTGCATCAGATGAAAGTTGTCTGCAACAAATGGGGCAAATGGCACTTCATTCCCAACATTACTCAATATACCGTTGACCGTTCAAATTACTCCCTTGAGTTGTAACAAGTTCTGTAAAAGCCTCTAGGGAAATGCCTGCCTACACCGTTATACCACTTCCACCAAATTGAACTCTCGAAGTAAAACAACATTGCTGATAACGTTCACCAGCTCTTCTCCAAATCCTAGGTCGTCCATCTGATGAGTATGTGTTAAATTTTAAATGTGAAAAGGACAGCACTCCAATCGTCAATACCCCAATTAAGGTATTCGCAAGCGAAGTGTCAACGTTGCCTCCGGTGATCTGCTGTTAATAGAGGTCCCGTGACAGGTATTCTGGACCTGAATCCGTATCCATATTTAAGCGTCTTCGAACGGTATAAATGCAAACTGTGTCTCTGTGTACATAGTGCAACCGATATACCCCAGGCTGTGGGTGAAAAAACGTGATATAATTCAGGAATTTTTGAAACCTATCAGGTGTTGTAAAGGACGATGCCAGGAATAACTTCTACTAAAATGTAACCAAAAATATTGTGCGCTTTTTTTTAAATTCGATTTTCATTTGTTAAATTTGCAATTTTTATTGATTTTTAATTTTGTAGCTTAGGATATTGATTTTAGAGAAAAACTTTTTAATAGAATGTTGTAGGAAATTAAAAAACCTACAATTTGAGCTATGGTAAGTTTAATTTCGTTAATTGGTTATTGCAAAACAGCCTGCGAAAAGTCCAAAATGGCCGTTTTTTACAATTGCATTATTTATTGTACAAATAATTTTTTTTATTTTTTAAAGCTTTAAAATAAAGATCTTTCAATTCCAAACATAAAAAAAAATTTAAAGCCAGATTAACGAATTTGTTGCTTAGATATTATAAATTGTTTATCCCAAGAGGTAAAATGTCGAAGGCTATAACTTTTTGAAAAAAAATCGTAGAAAGTTGGTGAAACATCCAATCTCCTTCGAAAGAGTTATATTTTCATATTCTGATGTAAATAAATGCGTAAAACATTTTTAAACCTCTAATTTTTGGATTTGAAAATAAGGGGGCAAATTTCGTTATAAACATTTAGAGCTGAAGCGGCCGTGTACATCCTATGAGTTTTTAACTTACATATTATTGTTGCTAAAGATGAAATGAAGATTTATAAAAAAATAAAAAATTTCTACGACCAACTGAAGCCGAGATAATTTTTGGGTTTGAAAATAAGGGGGCAAATTTCGTTATACACATTTAGAGCTGAAGCGGCCCTGTATATCTTATGAGTTTCTAACTTACAGATTATTGTTGCTAAAGACGAAACGAAGATTTATAAAAAAATTAAAATTTTCTACAACCAACTGAAGCCGAGATAATTGTTTTTTTTTTTCTTAAACCATAGTGCCTTTATTTATAACAATTAAGACATTATTTTACAGTCATTGACTAAAGAAAGACTTATGTTATCTTAAAATAAAAATTATTATAAAATATAATCACATTTAATTATTTAAAATTATTTTTTAAATCGGTGCTTTTGCAAGCGGCCGAATTTTGCAAATCGCCCGGCTCGCTTCAAATCCGCGCGCTCGGAAAATTTTTACGTAACTTGTATTAAATGACAGAAAACAATTTAATAATATTACCATTATAATATACAGTCTATTTACCACTGTATTTGTTTTTCTTAATAAACTTTTATATGTGAAATCCAAAAAGAATAGTCACTACAAGAAGAAAAAGTTTTATATTGTATATTATAGTAAGAAGTAACATTATTATTATTATATTTATATAACAATGAAAAAATTAAAAATATAGTTATATATTTCATATATATGTATCATTTTTGTAATATTATTTCTTCAGAAATGAAATTTAACATATAAAAGTTTATCAAGAAAAACAAATACAGTGGTAAATAGATTGTATATTATAACGGTAATATTATTAAAATGTTTTTTGTCAAAATTTAATACAAGTTACGTAAAAATTTTCCGACCGCGCGGATTTGAAGCGAGCCGGGCGATTTGCAAAATTCGGCCGCTCGCAAAAGCACCGATTTTAAAAATAATTTTTAATAATTAAATGTAATTATATTTTATAATAATTTTTATTTTAAGATAATATGTCTTTCTTTAGTCAATGACTGTAAAATAATTTCTTAATTGTTATAAATAAAGTCACTACGACTTAAGAAAAAGAAAACAATTATCTCGGCTTCAGTTGGTTGTAGAAAATTTTTATTTTTTTATAAATCTTCGTTTTGTCTTCGGCAACAATAATCTGTAAGTTAGAAACTCATAGGATGTACAGGGCCGCTTCAGCTCTAAATGTTTATAACGAAATTTGCCCCCTTATTTGCAAACCCAAAAATTATCTCGGCTTCAGTTGGTTGTAGAAATTTTTTATTTTTTTATAAATCTTTGTTTCATCTTTAGCAACAATAATCTGTAAGTTAAAAACTCATAGGATGTACAGGGCCGGTTCAGCTCTAAATGTTTATAACGAAATTTGCCCCCTTACTTTCAAACCCAAAAATTAGAGGTTTAAAAATGTTTTACGCATTTTTTACATCAGAATATGAAAATATAAATCTTTCGAAAGAGATTAGATGATTCAATAACTTTCTACGATTTTTTTTCAAAAAGTTATAGCCTTCGACATTTGACCTCTTGTGATAAACAATTTATAATATCTAAGCAACAAATTCGTTAATCTGGTTTTACAATTTTTTTTATGTTTGGAATTGACAGATCTTCATTTTAAAGCTTTAAAAAATAAAAAAAAAATATTTGTATAATAAATAATGCAATTGTAAAAAACGGCCATTTTGGACATTTCGCAGGCTGTTTTGCAATAACCAATTAACGAAATTAAACTTACCACAGCTCAAATTGTAGGTTTTTTAATTTACTACAACTTTATATTAAAAAGTGTTTCTCTAAAATCAATATCCTAAGCTACAAAATTAAAAATCAATAAAAATTGCAAATTTAACAAATGAAAATCGCAATTAAAAAAAAAGTGCACAATATTTTTGGTTACATTTTAGTAGAAGTTATTCCTGGCATCGTCCTTTACAACACCTGATAGGTTTCAAAAATTCCTGAATTATATCCTGAAATCGACCTATTTTTCACCCACAGCCTGGGGTAATATGTGAAACAATTGTGCATTTAATGATAGAAGTATATAATTGGGATCACTTATACTACACATAAAGGTTCAAATTTAGATATGAGGCCATGAGGCCATCTCAAATTTTGCCTTTTACAAAAATGGCGGGTATTCAAAATGGCGACTATACATATATGACTAATAGCACGATAACTTTTGAACCAGACGTCAGATTTCAACCAAATTTAGTATATAGGTTTTTTTATGTATAATATCGAGGGCTTGAACCGGAAGAATCGGTTTACCTGAAGTTGTGTTTATCCTGGTTTTTATGTAAAAATATGTTGTTTTTTTTTCAATTCTTTCACCCTGTATGTATTAATTTTTCGAAAAGTTAATACCGCCATTGTAAAGAGCGTAAAAATAGTTTTAAGGGAATATTTTGAGCTTTTTAGTTATGTTAATTACCATTTAATAAATGCATAACGGAATCTTCACATGTACTTATGTGCGGCAGATTCGTGCAAATATTATAAGAATTATTGTGCATTTAATGGTAGAAACATATAATTTGGACCATAAACACTACACATATAAAGGTTCAAATTTAGATATGAGGCCATCTCATTTTTTGTTTCTTTTACAAAAATGGCAGGCATTCAAAATGACGACTATACATATGTGACTAAAAGCACGATAACTTATGAACCAAAAAGATTTCAACCAAATTTGGTATATAGGTTATTTTTTGATGTATAAGATCGAGGTCTTGAACCGGAAGAATCGGTTTACCAGAAGTTGGCTTATTACTGTTTTTTTTTATGAAAAATATGTTGTTTATTTTTCAATTCTTTCACCCTGTATATATAAATTTTTCAAAAAGGTAATACCGCCATTGAAAAGTGTGTAAAAATAATTTTTAGGAAATATTTTGAACTTTTTAGTTATGTTAATTACCATTTAATAAATGTATAACGTATATTCACATGTACCTATGGGCGGCAGATTAATTTTGAATGCCCGCCATTTTGTAAAAGACGAAATCTGATATGGTCTCACATCTAAATTTGAATCTTTGTATGCCTAGTATGTGTGGTCCAAATTATATGCTTTTACCATTAAATGCACAATAATTCTTATGTTAGGTTAGTTCTAGCATCAGTTTCAAACGGTTTGAAACCATCAGCGAATAGTGGAACAGCGCGAGTAGAGGGGATAGCACTGGTAACTGTATTATGTTCTCTCACTGACCAATTGTTTGCTGACGGTTTCTGACTAGTTTGACTGTTTGCTAGAACAAACCTATTGTTATTTGCACGAATCTGCCGCACATAGGTACCTACATGTGAAGATACGATATGCATTTATTGAATGGTAATTAAGATAACTAATGAGTTCAAAATATTTTTACCCTCTTTTCAACGCCGGTGTTACCTTTTTGAAAAATTAATATATACAGGGTGAAAAAATTGAAAAAATAAACAAGATATTTTTACAAAAAGATCAGGAAAAACACAACTTCTGGTAAACCGATTCTTCCGGTTCAAGAGCTCGATCTTATACATTAAAAAAGAACATATATACCAAATTTGGTTGAAATCGGACTGTTCGTTCAAAAGTTATCGTGCTATTAGTCACATATGTATGTCACCATTTTGAATGCCCGCCTTTTTTGTAAAAGGCAAAATCTGAGATGGCCTCATATCTAAATTTAAATTTTTGTATGTGTAGTATATGTGGTAAAAATTATATGCTTCTACCAATAAATGCACAATTTATAATATTTGCACGAATCTGCCGCACATAGGTACATGTGAAGATAAGTTATGAATTTATTACATGGTAATTAACATTACTAAAAAGTTTAAAATATTTCCTAAAAAATATTTTTACGCTCTTTGCAATGCCAGTATTACCTTTTTGAAAAATTACAGGGTGCAAGAATTGAAAAAAAAAACAACATATTTTTACATAAAAAATCAGGAAAAACACAACTTCTGGTAAACCGATTCTGCCGGTTCAGGAGCTCGATCTTATACATAAAAAAAAGAACCCATATATCAAATTTGGTTGAAGCCGGACTTGAATTTTCGTTTAAAAGTTATCGTGCTATTAGTCACGCATGTATCGTCGCCATTTTGAATGCCCTCCATTTTTGTAAAAGGTAAAATTTGAGATGGCCTCATATCTAATTTTGAACCTTTATATGTGTAGTATACGTGGTCCAAATTATATGCTTCTATCATTAAATGCACAATTCTTATAATATTTGCACGAATCTGCCGCACTATCATACTTTTAATCGTTGAGTAAGTACTGGTGCTGATAATGTGAAATCGCGTATCGCTTGCAATCTAAGAAAGCGATCTTCGACTTAACTTCGTCTTCCCTGGTTCTTCGTCTACCTTGACGTGGCCTCCTGGTGTATTGATCTCTTTCTCGAAATGTTTGTATTGCATTAAACATTATACTTCGAAAAATACCTCAAGCGATTGCGATGTAACGAATGCTCCGCCCAGCATACTGTAAAGCAACAGCTTGTGCTACTTCTTCTGATGTCATAATTTTTTAATACAAGTGTTAAACAAGAGATAACACAAAAACCTACAGCCGGACTTATAACCACGTACAATACTACACTATCCTTAAATTAATGCTGTTTCATTTAAGCCACTACGTCACATTAATAACGAAACGTTTGTGTAGAAATGTTGTTAGCAGAAAAAACGTTATCGCTAATAAGACATAAAATAGAATTCAAACAAATAAATTTGAAAATTAAACAACTTTTGTACTAAAAAATACCAGAAAAACAAAAAAATCTGAGTGTCTAGTTAATTTTGCACCCCAGTGTACATCAATAAATTTATTTGAAATTTCAAAGGAATCCCAGGCCTATTTTCACCATTTACTGCTAACAAGCTAATTTTTCGTGAATAGCTTCATTTTGACTAGACGCCCAACTTTTTTGCTTACAACAATAATTGTTGGGGGATATTTTCAGAGTTATGGGGGAAAATAATGACAGTTGATTGACCGCACGAAAAAATTGTAATGAAAGAAATTATAGAATTAGACTACCTTTGAAGATTGGTAGCAATTTTTTTAATATCTTTTTATTGGCGTAAGGCTAGGTAAGCTGTTTTATCTTTTGCAGCCGAATTGAAATAAAAATTTAGTTTCATTTTGATTTTGTGCATTTAAACTGATTTTCCAAAGGCGATTTCTCAAAACTTACTCCTAGTGGCATACATTCCTTTAACGCCAAAGCCTTATATTAATTAAATTCTAAATATATTAGGATAGGTCCAATAAAATAAAATGCATGTGAAAGCCAATCATACCAAGGAGGCTTTAACTCGGTCAGCTGGCAATATATGTTCTTTCTCTATACTATACTTCTATCTCTCTACAGAGATACTCATGGATTTAACATGATGCTGATGTTAAACATTTCAGATCACCTTATTTTCTTACGGTGCATATCCGTTCGGGATGTTGGTGATCAATGACTATGCTAACTTTTCCTGCAACTATTCGGAATAGTCCGGTTCTAGACGTATTGAACCACTTTCTCAGGTTTTGAAGTCAAGATATTCTTCTCCCTGGTTCTTTCAAATATGAGAAGAAGAATGAGTTACAACAAGCCATATCTATCTTCCTGAAGAATGAGTTACAACAAGCCATATCTATGTTCATTTCTGATAACATGGCCAAGATATTCTAAATGGACAGCCTAAGTCTGACGTCACAAATGTCACAAAATTGGGAGGAGCTTATATTGGCTCCAAACAATTTTGCTTGTAACCTTAAATGGTCATAAGGAATTTTTCTTTTATGTGCTATGTGTGGCAAAATAAGACTTCATTTAGGTATTTCGTTAAAGAAACGTGTTAATTAAGAGATTTTTATTCGTTTTTGCTCAGGTGGTTTTTATTCCTTAGTGATTGAAAATAAACATAACCTCAAAACTGTTTACATTCTAATCATTGCATTAAATTAACTCACCTGGGCAAAAACGAATAAAAATCTCTTAATTGGCACGTTTCTTTAACTAAATACCTAAATGAAAAGTCTTATTTTGTCACACAAACCACGTAAACAATAAATTAAAAATTCCTTATGAGTGTTTAACATTATAAACAGAATTGTTTGGAGCCAAATATAAGCTCCTCCCAAGTTTGTGACGTCAAGACTTAGGCTGTCCATTGCGCTCTTTGATTGTGTTAATTATCTCGCATTTCTTGATTATTCTACGTATGGACCTCAACATTAGTCACAAGTTCCGCTCATGAACTTTTAAGATGCGTCCTGTAACACATCCTAAAGGTCTCGATTTTCCTAAATAAGTTTCAGAAAGTGTCCAGACCTTTACTACGTATAATAACGTAGAAAATACATAGCATCTGATGATAGAGACTTTCGTACCAGATCACCTGGTATCTCTTGTGACCAAGTATATTAATTAATGAAGCCCAATTTAGCTGTATTAACTTAATAACATTTTATTTATATTAACCCCGGGAGTGTTGGGCATTTAAAAAAATATCTCAAAGATTTTGTCCTTAACGTTGTTCTGAAGCAATTTTCTTGTGGCATTTTTTTAGTATTGATGGGAAATAAGCCACAATTTTACTAAAATATCTGGGTCAGATATGGGACCTCCGACAGTAGTCAAACTTCCTAATATAACATAAGCATGATAAGCACTATCAACTCAATATAATTTACACAATATTTTTACACCTGAACATATTTTACAAAAAACTTACTGGCAATTTTTTATATACAAGACCATTAGGGGTAAAACAGGCACATTTCCTGTAGGCCTTATTGGAAGGTAAAGGAATCATATATTGTCCCTGAGTATTTTGCGGCACTAATTTGCATTTCCTCCTTCTCCATCGTCCAGCCTCGTTCTCACAGTACCATCGTTGACCTCTTTGGCAAGGCAGTCTCATTTCCGGCCTTAGGCATTCAACAGCCAATCGCTCAACTTTAGACGGAGGCAGAACTGGAACGAGTCTATTGTCTAGCTGTCGATCTCCTGAAAAACACAAAATGTATTATAATTGGTTAAATACGACATATAGATATCAACAGAAAAGAGATTTTCTGTACCAACTGTTACAAGGTACTAAGGTATTAAGGTACTAAGGTAAGGGTAGAATTCTAAAATAAAACTTCTTACGTTTGCGAAACAGTAAAACTTCTTAAAATGCAGTACCATTGCGAAAGATCCAATTAGATACAAGCTCATGGTAGAGGAAAAACTCATAGAACAGCTAAGTGTAGTTATCATGACCCAGCCAGAGGCCTAAGAGGACAAATAAAGAAGGCCACAGTCATGTACGGATGTCATAAACGTCGATAAGTACCTCATCCCACAACAAGGAGGATTCAGACCCGGCAAATCTTGCACCGGTCAAGTCCTCGTACTAACAGAACCCATTGAAGAGGGCTTTGAGGAAAAACTTATATCAGGGACTGCTTTCGTAGATTTGACAGCGGCCTATGACACAGTAGGGCACAAAACATTGCTCCGCAAATTTTACTACACTCTCAATGACTACCATTTGGGTAAGGTCGTATATTCCTTACTGCAAAACAGACGTTTTTCCGTTGTGCTGGAGGGTTGTGCTTTTGTATGGTGTGGAGACATGGACTCTTAATAAACAATGCCTCAATAAATTAGAAGCATTTGACATGTGGACGTGTCGAAGAATGCTGAGAATCTCCTGGACAGACAGAATAACCAATGAGGAAGTACTAAGGAGAATACAGAACAGCAGGGAGATACTGGTCAATCAATACTGATCAATACTTGGGTCATATAACACGTGGTAGCCGATATGAACTCCTAAAATTAATTGTGTAGGGAAAGATTCAAGGAAGGCGCAGCATAGGTACGAGAAAAATGTCCTGGCTGTGAAATCTCAAAGAATGGTTTGGATGCAGCTCAACTGAACTCTTTCGGGCTGTAGTGTCAAAAGCGAGAATAGCAAAGATGATTGCCAACCTTCGTCACGGAGATGGCACGTGAAGAAGAAGACGGGGAAGTGTTTTAGCACCAATGCTTTTCAACATACCTATACACAAACGACCAACCTACGCCGACTGAAACCAAGCATTTCCTCTATGCTGACGGTCTCGCAATATGTGCTCAAGAAACTAGCTTTGAAGAAGTGGAGGAGAAACTGGAAATTGCCTTAAAAACAATGACAGAGTACTATATGCAGAATTCGTTGAGACCCAATCCCTCTAAAACTCAAGACTGCGCTTTCCACCTTCGCTCAAAGGAAGCCAACCGAAAACTCCAAATTTTGTGGAATGGTAATACACTAGAACACACAGACCAACCTATATATCTTGGAGTAGCTCTGGACCGGTCCCTCACCTACAGACAACATTGCATAAAACGAGAGGGAAAGTAACAACTATTTACGAACAGCATACTCAGAAAGCTAACGGGAAGTAAATGGGGTGCATGTCCTGGCGTCTTAAGAACAACGGCACAGGCATTGTGTTTCTCAACTGCTGAATATACGTGCCCCGTTTGGAGCACATCTGTCCACGCTAAACAAGTTGATACTGCGCTAAATGAGACATGCAGGATAGTAACGGGGTGCATGAAACCAACGCCACTCTCAAATCTGTATAAAGCAGCGGGTTTTGCAGAACCCTTAAGACGCAGAGACGTTGCAGAGCATATAGAGAAAATTAAACAGATTGAGGACGAGCGGCATGCCCTATACAAAGCTCGAACACCACGAAAGCGGCTAAAATCCAGGAAAAGCTTCCTTGGAACAGTGAAGGATGAACTGCCCAAGTACTTTCCTCTTCCTCAGGTTCAATGGACCGCTCAGTCTCTAGACTTTAAAACGTAGAAAACTGTGAATATGGTAAGAACGAGGGTTTCTCCAGTAAAATCAAACCTGGTAAAATGGGTGAAAATAGACCAAGATGGTGTGAACTGTGGCTGTGGAGAAAGACATGGAACATCTTCTTACATGCAGAAACTGTCCTCATTACCCTCGGAAGATTTGTGCCTCGCCAACAAAAATGGAACCGACGTAACCCGATACTGGGCCGAAATTTTATGAATGGCATGTCCTGACACGATAAAGTAAAGTAAGTTTGTCCGGATGTTTGAGAGATGTGGTCTGGAATAACCCACATATGAAAATGGACAGCAAAGTTAGAATTTATAAAACTTGCATCGGATCTGTTACGACGTATGGTTATTGAATCAACACAAGACACCAATAAAACCAAAAGCATGCTACGAACAGCCGAAATGAAGACACTAAGAGCAATTGCAGGGAAGACAAGAAGGGATAGAATACGAAACAACATCATCAGGGAACAATGTGGCGTGCAAAATGTAGTAAGATGGAGTAGGCAAAGACGAAGAGGATGGTTCAGTCATGTAAAAAGAATGGAGGAGCACAGACTACCAAGAATTGCGCTAGAAGGAATATCAGCTGGCAAGTGTCCATCGGGGAGACCACCAAAACGATGGAGAGATAGCTGTCAGTCTACCTTTCTAAAAATACTTCAACGTCGGAATTAACAGATCGACAGATCTACAACAAGTATAAGAATAAGAAGACTTTTTATGATTGTGTTTTAATGAAAAATAGAAGGATATTAAGTGATGAAATGGTTGTCTACCAGGTCCTCTCCAAACTCTCACTCTTCTTGAATCAGGATTAAAAAAAAATCCTAGCTGCATTTTAAATAGAACAGAACTTCATTCTTGTGAGCCTCAATGCACATGTTGTTGTGCCAACTTTAATCTGAATCCACGATTTCTAAGACGTGACATGGGAGTGTCTGATATGCAGGTTAGCTTCATGTTATTTATCGGTTATTTTCACATAACATGTAGTAATGTGGATATTTTCTAAGGACACACAGACGACCTTGACGACGACCTCCAGTCTTTGTAGTACATGGTAGCACATAAAAAAGTTTTTATTGAAAAAGTGAAATAATAGTGGTGTTCCTTGGACATTTATGATGTGTGATCTACATCAATAACAATCCACATCAACCAAAGAAATGATAATGCATAATAATCAATTTTACACAAACCTACTTCTATTACTTTTGGTTAATTTCTAAGCTACAGCAATATCTGATGTTACATTATTTAACTAAATATACACCCTAATAACTACATCTAATCGCTTATCTGTTACACCATTAAAGTGTTATGGTCTAAATAATATAATAAAAAGCATTAAATTACATACCATCATCCATTCGTGAAAGTGCCAGTTCTACATTATCCAAATTTGTCTGCTCTTCTAGATCTACTTCTTCTTCTGTAGAATTTTCAACACCATCTTCATCTATACCATCATCATCATCTATATCAGAAATCAACGATGATGCGTCTTCTGATGATTCAAATATTCGCTGCGATTCCGTAGTTTGTACACTGGCCATGTTTTGAACAGTTGAAGACAAGTCTGAATAATTATAATCCGGGAAACTAGTAGTCAGTGGCGTGTCTGATGTAATATTGAAAGATGTCGGAGTTGGAGTATTTCGATGCTTGTTTCTTTCCGAATGCGGCACTTCCCTTCTTCCAGAACTATACATATGAAAAGAATTAATTAGAAGTATTTTAGTCCATTAAAATGTTACATTTAGGTTGCATTTCCTAGAGGAGTCAATTTTATTTTTTTAATGTGTAGGGGGTTCAGTAGAAGCTTAAGTTCAAGTTTTTGGGGTCGCCACCCTTGTCCCCCGGCCGCCATATTAGAAAAGTGGTGCAAAGGGCTTTCGCGCTCTATCTTCTAAACTAGCAATCCTACAGAAAATTTAATTAAACATAAAATGTAGCAAATTTAATTTTCCACAATTGTATATCTCTTACTATTTATCGTCAATTGACCAACAAAAAAGTTATAAATAAAAATATGAGAAAATTTTGTAAGACGTTTCCTTTTGGAGGGTATAACTTTTTTTCCGTTCATTTTACAATAAAATAACATCATAGCGATTTTGTAGAGGACTTTTCAATGAACAATTTTCGCTATAAAGTTGTTTAATTTTATTTATTATCTAGGTTTTACAGCGCTCCAATCTTGACCGGATTCTCGAATTCTCATAGGAATACAATAAAAAAAATACTTTTCTATCTATATATTAGTCGAGTGGCAGCAATCGTTATGCCGACCACGAAAATCAAATTTAAGATGAAGGACCAATTTTGGTCTATTTTTATGTTTTCGAGGTCGCTGAATCCGAATATGAAGTTTATTTTTATGTAGATTTAGTGGAACATGTTCAAAAATCAAATTTTATACAAAAATGCCAAAAATCAATTTTGATGATTTTTCAAATTTACCTCGCTGTATCTTTGGTCGCTGTAAATATTTTCTTTTGAAAATTTTACTATTTAATCTCTGAAGTACAGTGGAACCCCGATAAGTCGGCCCCCGATAACCCGGAACTCCGGCTAACCCGGACCGATTTTTATCAGACAAACATTTCAACAATAAAAATGTATTGCTGTTACAAAATCTCGTGAACCTAATTCATTCATTTGGTGACGTCAATATACGAACGAAACGATTGATGAATCCGACATTACTGAAAATATCAGGGTGCAGATGGGACCCTGTCGCGCAATTCGCAGCAAATAAAATAGTCGTATGTTTTTGGCTTCATTTTATTTCGGTTATACATACGCATTTTCAAGGTTCACGAGGTTTTGTACCAACTCTATGTAATATAATATTTGAGAGATAATGGAACCGGATTGAACTAAATATACCATAGTAAAAATTACTCATGGTAATGGTACACCACATTCATTGTCGAAAACAACAGGCACCTGTATTATCCTTTATTTTTTTGAAACTGTCTGTGTTAGCATTGTTTAGAAAAGACTATTAAAATTCTTTTTTTAACAATGGTCTTAGTCATCACTGTTATTAAATAACATAACATCAGAGACGGTATTGTGTGTAGTAAAGTCGTATTAGTTCGCTTCCGTTTTGTAATCGTTGGTAAATTTATTCAGATTTTGTGTTTGCGTGTCTTTTGTCTATAAGGGCAACAAAACGTAAAAATGTTGTAGTGACAATGGAAAAGAAACTAGAAGCATTAAGTAGAATTGATAAAGGTGAATCTTGCAGCATTATATTATGGTGTCGGTACATCTACAGTATCGGATTGGAAGAAAAATAGAACTAAAATCGAAGAATTTTTTTTTTCAAAATGATAAAAGACAGTTTAATCGGTGCAAAGCTAATAAAGCTAAGAATGAGACTTTTGACGACGCTTTGTATGTGTGGTTTTGTGTGGAATGCGAACGTGGTTTACCAGTGTCTGTGTGACAATTATAACGGAGTTTATCTGTAAGCATACCATATTTTATTAATTTTTACCATTTTCTCCGGCTAACCCGGATTTTCGATAACCCGGATCGGCCGCGGTCCCAATTAATCCGAGTTAACGGGGTTCCACTGTATGTAGATAACAATGAGATTTGTCCTAAATATTTAAACACATTAAAAAAGAGTTGTTAGTTTTTAAACATTTTGTCATCATATTTCGTTAGTTTCATGTTTACTTAAAAAAGTTGAGTGACAAATTTTTTAGTTTATAATTTTAACCAACACAACAATAAAATATAATTCATAAAGAAGTTTTTGGGAAAACTTTAAGTCAAAATATACAATAGGAAAAAAGTTATGTTGCTTCATAAACAAGCGGCACACCCCAAAAAACGCTTATGTTTCGAGATCCTGACCACGGTGTGGTGAATGGCTAATTTTGATCATACTTTATGATTTTGATAACAAAAATTCGTTTTTTGCTCTTATTAAGGATTTTGCAATATGCGGTTGCGTCATTCTTCTTCTGAACCGGCGAATTTGTCCTCAAACAACTTCTTGGGCCGTTTTTATATATGCTTAGGGTTATAAGTTTTATAGTGGGGAGAAAGGTCAAAAACAGATTAATAATAGCATAGGAATGATAAAATCGTAATAAATTGTATGAATAAAAAATAAATATAGATAGAAAAGTAAGCCTAACTTTTGTTTTTATTATATCCATATGAGCATTCGAGAATCTGGTCAAGTTTGGAGCGCTGTAAAACCTATATAAATAAATAGAATTAAACAAATTTATAGTGGAAATTGTTCGCTGAAAAACCCTCTACAAAATTGCTGTAATGTTATTTTATTTTAAAATGAACTGAAAAAAAGTTATAACCTCCAAAAGGAATCTTGTTAAAATTTTTTTACATATTTTTGTTTATATCTTTTTTGTTGGTCACTTGACGATAAAAAGTAATAGAAGTAAAATTGTAGAAAATTTAATTTGCTACATTTTATGTTTAATTAGATTTTCCGTAGGGTTGGTAGTTTACGAGATATAGCGCGAAACCCCTTTGCACACTATTTCCTAGATGGCGGCCGGGGGACAAGGATGGCGACCCCAAAAACTTGAACTTAAGCTTATACTGATCCCCCCTACATATTAAAGAAATAAAATTGACTCCTCTAACAAATGCAAGCTACGGCTTAAAAAATGTAACATTTTAATGGAGTATTTTATATTAAAAACGTCGATTTAAAATATCATTAACGCTTTGGAATCACATATCAAAAACATCACAAGACCTTTTCATCCTTCTATTATTTTAATTGCATAAAAATATATTTACCTCTCTATTAGGAAAGTGTCAGGCCACTTAAATTTCTTCCTTTTGGCATTATGGAACAGAGGTAATACTGATCGTCCATCCATGTGTGGAGGAGGTTCCACTCCAGCCATGTCTAAAAACGTTGGAGCTAAATCTATATTGAGAACGATATCGTTGACGACTGTTCCCGGTTCAACTCCAGGACCTCTGACGAGGAACGGAACTCTGACGTCGAACTCGAAGGGAAAACTCTTACCCTACAAAAATAAATTATTATTATATATCTCTTGTATATTTTACCTTGTTTATAGCGTAAGTTAATGACGTTATAATAGAGGCTATAGAAGAAATCCAGAGGATACCCTGCCAAAAGACATCACATAACACAGGAATAAGTCTTTAACTACACGCATTGATGGAAGAGAGGAGAAAAATGCAAACCATGAACTTAGAGAGATGAGTAAAATAATACAAAAATCTATTAGAAAGGACAACCGAAAACATAAAATTGAACAAATTCAACAAACAATTAAAGATAACAAGAGCCTCAAATAAGATATAAAGATGGAAATATCATTACCAACAGAGATGAATTACTAAGAGTAGTAGAAGAGTTCTATACAGAACTATACAAAAACCATGATCAGCAACTAGAAGATTCAGGAAAAAGAAATAAAGCTCCGGGAGAAAACAATATCGTTATAGAAGCCTTACAGATTGGAGGAGACAGACTTTTAAAGAACATAAAGCGACTTATAATTTAGATTTTGGTAATAGTTCTTACTTGCATAATGATTTTTTCGCAATTGAATCAATAGATTACAATGATTTTAAAGAAGCTGTAGAAAAAATTAAAGCCAAAGAAAGCGGCGGGTACTGACGGTATTCCACCTTATATATTAAAAGGTTGTAGTGAGTGGTTGATTGAACCGATGGTACATATTTTTAATAGCATAGTTAATTCTAAAGTCTTTCCTACAATTTGGAAAACTGCAGTTACTACACCAATACAGAAATCTGGAACATTACAAAACATTGAAAACTACAGACCTATAGCAATAATGCTCCCGCCAAACTTTTGGAACAGATTATACATAACAAGTTATATTCATATATAGAAAAGTACATAATGTCTCAACAGTACGGTTTTGTGCTAAACAAGTAAGTAAATACAAATTTATTTATTTTTGCAGACCAGGTTGCTGACACATTAAGCACTAAATTGCAACTTGATACGATATACACGGATTTTAGAAAAGCTTTTGACCGCGTTAATCATGATGTGTTACTAAAAAAGTTAAGTACTTATGGCTTGCCTAATAATTTTATTGAACTCATCAAAAGTTATCTGGAAAACAGACGTTTTATAGTTCGACATAAAGGTAATGTATCAGGAAAGTTTTACGCCAATTCCGGAGTTCCTCAGGGTTCAAATTTAGGACCTCTTCTCTTTATTATATTCATTAACGACCTTCCTTCTATTTGTAAATATACTGAGTGTCTTTTATTTGCAGATGATTTAAAAATGTACAAAATTATTCAGTCAGTACGTGATTGTATTAAGTTACAGAGATACATTGATAGTATTTACGAATGGAGTATAGTTAATAAGTTAGAGTTTAATATTAATAAATGCAAAGTTATGACGATAACTCGGTTACAAGAACCAGTTATTTTTGATTATGAGATGGGAGGTCAAGCGCGGCTCCTCCTTAGGGTCAATTGGTCAATGACCCCCCTAAAATAATCTCATAAAAATACCAATTTTATTAAAAATATCTTTTATCTAAAACTTCACTCTGAAATATAAAATTCTCTCTCAGCAGTCTGCATTGGCAAAACAAATATAATAGATATAATAACGTCGCGCCTCGCGCTATACACAAGCCCGTGGCTGGGCCGTATTTTAAATTGTCTATATACAGTTCTTATGGCTTATGGACAAATGCATGTAAAATAGAAAAGAGACGGCAGATAGCAATTTCGTGGGCGAGAGTGGGAGTGACCTTTCCGTCGTATACCTCTAGTAGAGTCGACGGCCTCACGTTTAGTTAGTTACCGTCTGCTGACCGCACTTCACGGCAGGTCTATATCGATCGCGGCGTATTTGCGTAATTTATTTTGTTTTGTTGGATTTTTTTGTGATTGTAACAAAAACAAGATGAGTGTTGTTGACGAAATAATTGCCTTAAAATCTGCTGGAACACTAAATTATGAACGGCGGCTTGAGAAAAAAGAAAGTGGTCGACCAAAACCAAACATGAATTTAAAACAAACAACAAAGGATAGGGGTAAGGACATTCAAAGATATTTTAAAGAATCAATGTACAATTTGTGTGATTGGATTTGTGGCTGCAGTGTGAGAAATGCATTTTTTTGCTATCCGTGTTTACTGTTTTCGAATGACGCTGTATGGGCGAAAAATGGAGTAACTGACATTAAGCATTTAAAAGTGAAAATTACAAAACATGCCTCTTCAACTACTCATATAAATTCATCAATGAGTTACGCAAGTTTAGGACGTGTTAACATAAGACAGCAACTTGATAGTGTATATCGTAAATCTGTGCATGACTTTAATGAATTGGTATCTAAAAATAGGTATATTTTAAACAAACTAATCGACTGTGTAAAATTTTGTGGAGTTTTCGAAATTGCATTGCGCGGTCATGACGAAAGTGACAGCTCCAATAATCGTGGAATTTTTCTGGGCCTTATCGATTTTGTTTCTGAACTGGATTTAATGTTTAAAGAACACATTGAAAAAAGTACAGTATTTAAAGGAACATCGAAAACAATTCAGAACGATATTTTAGAATCAATGTTAGCCATTGTGCATACTCATATCATGAAGGAGATTGGCCAGACAAATTTTGTGGCCATTCAAGTAGATGAGACCACAGACAGCTCCAATAAAACGCAGATGATTATCATATTGCGATATGTATTAACTGGTATTGTACATGAAAGATTTTGGAAATTTGTTAACCCCCTAGGTACTACAGCACAACATTTAACTAATGTAATATTGGAAGAACTTCAATTATTAAAAATTAATGAAGCACCTGAAAAATTGATTGCCCAAAGTTACGATGGTGCATCAGTCATGAGCGGTAAACTGGGAGGAGTACAAACAAAAATTAAAGAAATATACCCAAATGCACACTTCATTCACTGCTATGCCCATCAATTTAATCTTATCCTCCAAAAAGCGGCGAGTCAACACAAACCGATAAAAATATTTTTTGCAAATTTACACGGATTTTCGTCCTTTTTCGGCCGATCTCCAAAACGTACGATGGTTCTGGATAGAGTGGTTAAAGTAAGGCTACCTAAAGCTGCGCCTACTCGATGGGCTTTCAATACAAAATGTGTTGAAATTGTATACACTTATAAAGATGATTTAAAATCTTGCTTAGAGGAAATTATTGATGAGGAGCAAGATGGTAACAATATAAATCAAGCAACTGGTTTAAAAAGACATTTGGAAGATGAGCATTTTTTATTTTGGTTAAATTTTTTCCATAAAATAATGCCCCATGTTGATATATTGTTTAAACAATTGCAAATGCGAGACATTGATGTTATATCTGTCAAAAATTGTATCCTGTCTTTTAACAACAATATCCAAATAATTAGAAATACTATTTTGGAATCAGAAGTACCAAGCACATCAACAGCAAAAAAAAGAAAAACTACTGCAGAGGATCCAAAGCGACGAACTGCACTTGAAATTTGTGATATTATTATATCTGAAATAAATCACAGGTTTAGTTTCAATGATCATCTCATGATTTCACAGTTATTCTACATAGAGAAATTTGAAGCATACACTACCAACTTTCCGCAAAATATTTTAAAAATGGTGACGGCTAATTATCCCACAGTGAATATTTCCAAACTAAAATCGGAACTTGAAGTCTTATATTGTCGTGAGGATTTTCGCAATAGTGCTGGTGCAGTAGCCATACTTCAGCTTTTTATTAACATGAATTTGTCTGAAACATTTTCTGAAGCAGTGAAGTTATTAAATATTTTGTGCACACTCCCTATGACAACCGTGGAAAGTGAGAGATGTTTTTCTACTTTAAAAAGAGTAAAAACATTCCTGCGTAATACGATGGGACAACCTAGACTTAGTGCCTTGTCTATGCTGAGCATCGAGAAAACGCTTGTCAAGAGCATTCCAAATTTCAATGAGAAGGTCATAGACTATTTTGCAGAACTAAAGGATAGAAGAATTGACTTAAAATATAAAAATATTTAAAGTAAGTTTCGTTTTAATAAATTTACAATTTATTATACTATAAATATTCCTATCTATATATCAGTCAATAACCTGTTCATACCATTTTTCCTATATTTTTTAAAAGATTTACTCTAAAAAAAGACAAATTTAATTTTCGGAAAACTAGGGTAAATAGTATTGAGTTTTATCTAAGTCTGTATTTTTTATCTAAAATATAAATGCTAAAAGATCTTTTAAATACTTTAAAAAATCAACAGTTTGAAGTTTTCAAACCAAAATGACCCCCCTGAAGATTGACCCACGAGCCGCCGCTGTGGGAGGTGAGAGATTGGCTAGGGTTACTGAAGTAAAAGACTTGGGAGTAACATACAATCAAGTTTTTTCGTTTGGGAAACATATAAATCAATCGATCTCAGCGGCAAACAAATTGTTTGGATTTATTAGAAGACAGAAAATGGCATTTACAAACATTAATACAATAAAATTTCTCTATTTTACTTTAGTGCAACCTAAATTGGAATTTGCAAGCGTAATATGGTTTTGTGAGTATGTATTAACACTTAAAGAATTAGAAAACGTACAAATTAAAGTTCTTCGGTATTTGTATTTTAAAAAACACAAAAAATGGCCTGATTATAATTCTGTTAGGTCAGCTCACTTAAGAAACGAGTTTAAAATATTGTCTCTAGGACAAAGAAGGGACTTAATGGTAATTATGTTTATATACAATATAATTAACAATAAGATTAACAGCCCATATTCTCTGTGTAAAAAATATTCAAGCCTCTACAATGCTGGAAGTGATAATGAGATAATTTGTATAATTTTTATACAACTTAGAAAGTCATCTATTTAAAAATATAGAATTGTAAATGTATATTTTTTTTAGCCATGTAATGAGACATTTAGTCTGTATGGTTAATAAATAAATAAATAAATAAATAAATAAATAAAAGAACTGTTCACTTTATGTCTGCACCAAAGTGAAACACGTATAAGATGACACAGTGCACTTACCATTTTATTACACAAAAAAGGCGATCCAACAGACCTCGAGAATTACCGACCCATAAGCCTATTAAACCACCTCGACAAGTTATTCACAAGAATAATAATAAATAGACTGGAAACAAAATTAGCTTTTTAACAACCTAGAGAACTAGCAGGTTTTAGGAAAAAGTTTGACACTGACTACCACCTCCGCTGCATAAAAGGGATTATAGAAAATCCATCGAATACAAACGACCATTGGTCCTTGCTTTCGTAGAGTTTCGCAAAGCATTGGATACGATAGAAATTATCAGCATAATGCGAGCCTTGGAGGAAAGTCGTATAGATTATCGGTACTATAGTCTAGCCGCTGAAAAGATGGACTGATCACGTGAACGGTACGCACTATTAAACGTTCCTCTCCCGATATCACCACTTTTCCTACGTTTACACCGCTCAACAAAACCGAATTTTAAGCACTGCCTAACGAAATTCACCAGCCAAAGTGCGAAACACAAATAATGACGGTGTAAACAGTTCTTAGAAGGTCTGGCTTCGAACGGCCTGTCGATGCTTGCATCGACTGATCATGCGACCTTGGATTAAATCTTTCAAGCGCCTCCAGTATACAAACTGATAGCGAACATGTTTATATTGTAATGCAACCATGACCGTCCGACTACACAAAGATACCAAATCCATAAAAATCAAAAGAGAAATTAGACAGGGAGACACATTACCTACGATTCGCAGGCGACATAGTTCTTATAACAGACAACTTAAACGAGATTAGAACTATGCTTACTGAGTTAGATGCCACCTGTAAGAAAGTTGGTTTAAACATAAATTTTGGAAAGACGCAATACATGACAAACCTAGTACCAAGCGAAAATCCAGCAGTCGACTTCAACGAAATAGCATTGGTCCATAAATATAAATACTTAGGGCATGAAATCCGAATTGTCAGGGACTGTAAAACTGCCGAACTACAAAGAAGAATCACCTTAGCATGGGCAGCATATGGAGCTCTATCGGACAACGGATTTTCAAGAGTAACATGCCAAATTATCGAAAAAGAAGACGTTCGATCAATGTGTGCTTCCAGTCATGACTTACGGCGGCGCCGAATCACTATCGTTAACTAGGCCACAGCAACCAAACTTAGAGTGGCCCAAAGAAAAATGGAAGTCACTACTTGGACTGACTCTTAGAGACAGGGTTAGAAACGAGGAGACCTGAAGAAGGACAGGCGTCACAGATGTCATAGAGCGTATAGCATGGTTGGGGTGTAATTGGGCGGGCCATGTAGCCAGAATGAAGCACAGTAGGTGGACCCAAAAAATTACAGTGTGTAGACCACAGGCAGAGAGAAGGAGAGGTAGACCACTAACACGATGGACAGACAACGTCAAAAGGGTTGCTGGGAATTGATTGCAGGAAGCCCAAGACCGACAGAACTGGAAGAAATTAGGGGAGGCATATGTTCAACTTTTGATGCAAAAGCCTGGATGATGATGCTGATAGCATAAGTAAAACTTTGGAATATCAGGTACTACATATGTACGGGTGTAAACTATTCAATGGCTGCAGCCGTACATTCAAACTTAATAAAACCTATGCTACATAAGATATACTCACCTTAACTAGTCCAAATTGGCCTAAATGATACCCATGGTCACTGGTATATATAATATATGTATTGTCCAACTCCCCAATATCCTCAAGCTCCTGGACGACTCTTTGTACAGCAGCGTCGACAGATTGTAACGTTTGAAGACGTTTAGTCATCAAGAGATCAGTAAATTCTCGATGGATGGGTTGCATATGTTTTGTAAATTGTAAAATCCATTGTTTGTCTGGGTTAGGAGCATGGTCATAACTTGGCGTACTACAAAGTTAAGAAATTGGTTATAAACAACAGTATCAGAAAAAGTGAGAGAATGTACACTAAGCAGCAAAATTAACGCACCACCTTAAAAATAGGACATTTTTGATGTCACGTATTTCCAGGGCCGCCGCGAGAAAAAAATTTAGGGGGCGTCAAAATCTTTAAGTCGCTTTTCTATTCTAGAAATGAATGAAACAACAAGAAAAATTTATATTTTAATAATCATATATATATATATATATATATATATATATATATATATATATATATATATATAATACAAAAAAAGATTAATAGGTAAATAAAAACTGTAATCTCCTTCGATCTTGACCAAATTTATCAAAAATATCTTAAGCTGTAATTATCCTGGGGGGGGGGAGGGTCGGCGTACCCTCCCTGACCCCTTGCCGGCAGGCCAGCGTATTTCCTAAACCTGTTGTCCGATTTGAGTATTTTTTTTAGTGTGTTATAGCTCATTTCTTTAAGAATATCGGTGTAATAATATTTTTGCTATACTCCGTCTCACCTTAACTTTTTTATTATCCAACATAAGAGAAAATTAATCAAAAAAACAAGATACTAAAAAAAACCAGAAAGAAAGCCTAAGGCTACAATTGAATTTTAATTTCAATATTATATATGCTAGCAGGCCCGGCATGCCCGGACGGCACCGGCCGTCGGGCCGGTGCGCCTTTTGCCTTCGTTAGTATCTATCCATAAAAAAAATGAAACTGGAAAATTTTTTTTTTGAACCTTTACACAAAAGATGATGCAGCTACCATTCCCCTAAAAATGTTTTTACATGCCTCAGTAATGAGAATCCTACATAATGAAGCCAGTCGGTACAACAAAAGACATCTTGTATCAGACATCAGATAATAAAACAGCTTAGCTACGACAGACGGCGCCCTCGAAGACCATTTTTACGATTCGGGCGCCTTTTGTAGGTATCAATAACCGCTGTTTTTTTTTATATAAAAAAATAGCTTGGATGCAACGAGCGGCGCCCTCGAAGACAATTTTTTCGATTCAGGCGCCTTTGGTAGGTATCAATCTTCGCTGATTATATTTTAATAAATAGCTTAGATGCAACGAGCGGCGCCCTCAAAGAAAATTTTTATCGACGCCCTCGAAGACATATAGGTATCAATTTCCGCTGTTTCTAGTATAATAGAAATAGCGGATATTTATACCTACAAAAAGCGCCCAAATTGTAAAAATGGTCTTCGAGGTCACTGCGCCTTGCATCTAAGCTATTTGATTATCTGATATCTGATATAAAGAGTGTTACATCCCACAATTGGCCTAAATTATACAGGTGTATTTTTCTGCGCTCCATAACTACGGTATACATACTGGATTGTTGCGCCCCAGAATCCTAAATAATGAAGCCAGACAATGAACAAAATACAACTTGTCAACATGTATCAGGTATCAGATAATCAAATAGCTTAGATGCGATGCGGGCCGCCCTCGAAGACCATTTTTGCGATTCAGGCGCCTTTCATAGGTATCAATCCCCGCTGATTCTATTTTAATAAATACCTTAGTTGCAACGAACGGCGCCCTCGAAGACAATTTTTACTTCTAAATTATACATATGTATAAGATTGTTGCGCCCTAGAGTGCTACATCATAAGACCAGTGGGTATCACAAAATTCAACTCGTTCAACTCATATCAGGCATTCTTTATCTAATCTACTACCTTTAAAGCTAATCTGATACCTGATACGAGTTGAATTGTTGAATTTTGTTGTACCCTTCTTACTCTAATACAATTTGTCCTCGCAGATATTCATGCCGCTTATTCCACCAGTATGGTTGTTTCCTTTCATACCTCCCATTTGACTTCACATAAGCCAACTGCGATGTTCACATCCTCACATCTCGGACCAATCAAGCCAAAAGCATTCATAAAAACCCCCTCATTTAAAAGTCTCTTTAGATCGATATTTCTATCTTCCTGTTTCTTCCTTTTGCTCGTTATTTCAAAACTCACATACTTATGTAATCTGAGCGATTCTTCTTCCAAAACAGTCTAGCTTATGACCCTGTTTAGAAGTGACGTTGAAACTAGTGAGATGTTCAGAAAGAATTCACTATTATCTCTCACAAACGTAGGTGCTCTACCGTCATTTAGCAAAGTAATCTCCGTGGCGTGGATCCATTCTGATAGGTTTTTCCATGTCCCATCAGATCTCCTGTTTAATGATTCTTTGTCGAGAGACCAACTTTACATTGGACTCCTGAAAGAGGATCACGTCACAACTTTCTCTTCGTGCAAGTGTTTCTGCAACGTCGTGAGCGGTCCTCGCCCTTTCCACATTTATTTGAAGAAACTTCATATTAGATGGTTTTGGTCTGATTCCTGGTCCTAAGTGCTTTCATCCACCCTTTCTTCGTCCCTTGTGGCAGGGTCTCTTTTGAGGCCCCGCTTTTCCAGGATCAGTTTTTTATACTCCGAGAACTGTAAGCTGTTGGCTCTGTGTTTTGTTTTTTCCCTTGCAGTCGGTTTTACTATGCCCGAATTGCAGGTATATGAGGCAGAGCTGAGGCACATGCAGACTCTCTCGTATCTTGCACGACTTCCGGCCAATGGGTATATGTTCTCTTTACAGTGTCTTCTTGGCTGCGATTCTGACTGTAACGGTTGTATTGCCTTCTCCATTTTCCCATAGAGACGAGTTTGACGTCGTTAGGCTTCCTGCTGCCGGCCGGTATACCTCCGAACCATCCTCAGGATTTCTTTCTTTGTGACATATCCGTCTATATAAAATATCTTCAGCCGGTCCTGATAGCTCCGGACATCTTCTATTGTGTTTCCCTCCGTGCGGGCCACGATAGTCTTCTTCAGGTGCTCGGCTTATGTTCTTTTTCTGCCACACAACTTCGTTGAGGTCCCCGCCCCTAGTCTTCTTAGCGGTTTTGACGCTAATCCCCTCCTTCCTCCTGTCTGCGCTACCCTTGATTAGCAACTCGGCGTAGGATTTTCCACCTCCCTTCAAATTCACTCCTGTGTCCCCGCGTTCGTACTCCTCAGTGAGAGGTGGAAGTCCATACCCATGGAGACTACTTTCAGGATCTGCCTGATGTTCCTACCTCTATAGCCTCCCATTATTAAGAGTAATGGGGGCTATGATAATATAATTACTCTGATCTCCAGTGTCTCCATGTCTTCCCTCAATTTCAAAAGAATTGCCAGTAGTCTCTTATCCCCGTCACCCATTTCTCTACAGGAACCATGAAAATAGTCTGACGATTTCCCCTGTTCTCTTCCTCCTGACCCTTACTTGTAATTGTGGTTATAGTATTAAGTTAAAGGTACTTCACCTCTCCTGGGCTGTATGTACCTCCTTCACATACTACCGGTTTTTCCCTTATCAGGTCGTGGTACCTTTTCCCCTCACCGGAAAGTCTTGGCTCCATGACCACTACTAAGTCGCCTGCAGATTTATTCCCTCTTCCCGGTTTGGCGACTGCATATAGATATTTTCTTCCCATTCGACTTTATAATGTCGTTTATTTTTTCAAAGCCTCTTTCACCTGAGTTCGGGACCGTTGCGATCATTTCTATCTCTCTTTTACTAAGTTTTTCGGGGAAGAACTTTCGAAGTCCATCGGTGTGGACACGCTTGCCGTCTCCTTAGTCCTTCCTTCCTCGCCGGTTTTCTCCACTTTCTATCTCGTTTCTCAATGCTGCCGAGGGTGACTTGTCTGAAAGTGCTCTCCATGTCTTCGGTGACACTCTTAAGGTTTCTACATCATTCTTGATCTCGACCTTCGTGTTTGTATGGTCAGACATTAGTCTCACTAAATTATTTTGTAACTCTGGTTTCCCCATTGCTCTTACGATAGTCTTATGTCGGAGTTCTCCTCCTTCTCTCTGGGTCTTTTTTCCCCAAGTGAGGAGCTCCTTTGCAAGGCTTTCTTTCCTGTAAGATCCGTTTTGGTCAAGTCCCTACCTCTGACCGGATATCTTCTAACCGAAGACCCTCTTCTTCCGAAGATTAAAGTTTCCTCCTTCTTCTTTTCATCTTTGCTAAGTACTTGTCCTTTGTTCCCTTCACTATGATGTAGATGTAGTTGATGATGTTCCATATCATATTCATTCATAGTTTGTTCCAGATGCACCACCACTGAGGACTCACTCCAATGTCTCCGGACTAAAACGGATACTGGGAAACTGAAGCTATATTTTTGAGGCATCTTAATATCATTTACTATTTCCAATAAAAATAGTAAATTCTTCATGGAGTTAAATTAAAATTAAACTTAAAAAAGTTCACGAGTAATATTGATTTACTTTGCATAAAAAGTTTGATGTAAAATCTTAGGAGAGGGGTCTGGCGCCTTTGTTTAGAGATTAGGTTGGCGCCTTTTTTAGAATTTGGGTTGGCGCCTTTTTCATGAGCCAGTCCGGCCCTGTATGCTAGAATATTCCACAGGGTGTTCCGAACTTTAAGGAAAAAACACGGAATGATTGTTACATCCGGTATACAATGACATTTACCTGTCTAGCAACAGTATTATTAAATCAATATTCTGCAAAAATAATGCTATAACATACTAAAAAAAATCACTCAAATCGGACAACAGGTTTAGGAAATACGAAACATCAAAAATGTCCCATTCTTAAGGTGTTGCGTTAATTTTGATGCTTAGTGTAGTGTACCAACATTATAGGTCAAGAACTCATAAAAATACTTATTATGTTCTGAAGAAAAATTTATACCGTCAAAGGTTTTTATTTAGGTTATAGTAGGTACTCGATAATTTTGAGTACTCGAAAAATAGGGTTGTGTTAACTCCTGACCTCTATATTGCTTAGGCAATAGATCTTTTAATGACTGTAGCTAAGAAACGTTTAGACAGTATAGTTTAATGTTCAAAATTCCTTTCCTCGGCTGCCCTCTTCAAATTATCAACTCTCAATATCGCTTAGCATTGGTTCTCATTTAGTCTATCCACCTTTTCCTTGGTCTATTTACTGGTCGACGTTTCACCACAGTTCCACTATGCGTTTTACTAGGTATGTATCTCTGTTGTTATCCATTCTTATAAGGTGATTTGCCCAGTCTAGCGCAATCTTTGTATTTTTTCATCCTTTGCTATAGATAGAGGGCTCTGTGTAAGATTGAAAACTTGTGGTAACTCCACCTATCATTGTCGCAAATGGGTGCCAATATTCATCTCAATAGGGACAGGATAGAAATTCGTCTGCAAGAAAATCTTTTGTAAAAATGAAAAACAATTTACTACATACCATAAAAACCTTAGAGTAGAACTGAAAGTTAGAGCTTTGAGATGTTAGGTGTGTTCAATACTACAATATGGACTTGAAAGCTGGACAGTGAAGCAAGAACACATAAATAAGTTAGTCATTTGAAATGTGGTATTACAGAATGATGCTTAGAATAGCATGGACAGAGAAGACAGAAAACGAACAGGGCAATATTGCGAGAAGAGAAATGAACAAATAATACGAAATAATCAACACAACAAACATAAGAAAGTTAAAATATCTTGGGTACTTGAAGAGACACGATATAAAATGCTAAGACTAATAATACAGGGAAAAATAAGAGGAAGCAGGAGTATAGAAAGAAGGAGAGTGTCATGATTGAAAAATGGACTGGCATTGGGACTGGTTTAAATGCAGCTTCAGAGAATTGTCAGAGCAGCGGTAGATAAAAGATAATATTCAACATCCGATTGTGAGACGACACTTAAAGAAGAAAAATCCTTCTTATATTTCTTTTTAAGAGTATTAATAACGTTTTTTGTTCATGATCCATGCTTCTGCGCCATATGTGGCTATTGATCATAATATGATGGTTTTATATATTTTGAACTTTAATTCCTTATGGATCTAAACATCTACGACAGATAGAAGTATGCTCTGTTAGCATTATTCTCCTCCGTATTTCCTACTCCTCGCTGCTGTCTATAGTCCATAGTTATCTGTACTTTTATACAGTGCTAGTCAAAAGTCCGTACCCCCCCTCGTATCTTTTGAACGGTTATACATATAATAGTGAAATTTGGAGGGAGGAAATAAACGGACCTACGCTTCTTAACTAGTCATGACAGGTGACGTAATAGTGACAGATGACTTTACAGCGCCACTGTGACAGATCATTTTAAATGGGACCTTATGGCAAGTGACACCTCATTTGAAAGGTATTGATAATACCTATTCAGTCATACTAATTTTTTTGGGTTTAATTTGATTTTGATTTTGGTGAATAAATGAAATAAATATAACTTTGTAGTTTCGCATTTAATTATTAAAAATTCAAATGTCCGCCCATGGTTATTTTGTCAAAAAAGTTGACATTTTTCAGCTCTCTAGTAGTTTTTACGTCAACGTCAACCTTTTTGACAAGTAACCATAGGCGGAGGTTTGAATTTTTATTAATTAAATGCGAAACTACAATTTTATATTATTTCATTTATTCATACAAATGAGTTTAAACTCAAACAAAATTAGTATAGCTGAATGGGTATTTTCAATACCTATCAAACGAGGTATCGCTTACCATAGGGTACCATTCAAAATTATCTGTCACAGTGGCGCTGTAAAGTCATCTGTCACTTTTACGTCACCTGTCATGACTAGTTAAGAAGCATACGTCAGTTCATTTCCTTCCTCCAAATTTCACTATTATAAGTATAACCGTTCAAAAGTTACGAGGGGGGTACGGACTTTTGACTAGCACTGTATATGTGAGCTGTTTGACAACTTTAATATTAGCGGCGTCCAATTTTACAAGTTCCTTATTAATATTAGGGCTTTAGTTTTATCTACGTTGACGGCTAAAACTATTTCTTTCGTATCGTATTACTTATTTGCGCAATTTTAAATTACGTTATTATCTGAGTCAAAGATTACAATAAAAGGCTTCTTTATGTTTATTTAAATTAAATGAAACTTACTGGTGTGTTGTTACATTGAAAAATAAGTGAGAAAACTGAGGTGCTGAATCTTCAGGACCATGAGGTGCTGGAAACGACATCATCAACATCACTGGCTTATTGTGGTACTGTTTCTTAGAATGTCTTAAGAAGGTTATGGAATCATTTGCTATCAAATCCGAATAATAATCCTAGAAGAGAAATTTAAAGAAAAATGGTTTAACCCTTAACCACTGACATGCGGTTTGCCATGCCTCGCCGAAAATATATTTTGTTGTAAAACTTGTTATATAAAAGATTCCTTCGAACACCATCTGTGTATCTTCAAGTGGTGTGTAATTGTACTAGGGCTTACAATACCGGAATTCCGGGATCCCGAATACCGGGATCCCTGACGATTTTTGTCCAGTATTCGATACCGGTATTTATAATAAAAATACCGGTATTTCGGTATTAGCTTAATTCAGTGCTGTTTTTGTAACAATATAAGGTTCCGGTACGCAATGGTTCCGGTACGCAATGTTCCTGGGGGTCTGGGGATTGTTCATAAGAGGGGTCCGCCCCCGGGAAAACTTTTTAAATTTATTCTCAATAATGGCGTTTTAAAGCTATTTGGGAGCAAGGGAAGAATTCAGGCATTTGTCTATAATTTTGTCGATTTTTTTATTTTTTGTCCCAAGAGGTGCCGGTACGGCGTACCGGCGCGTACCGTCACAAAAACAGCACTGGCTTAATTTATAAAAAGTGAATTGATGCACAACAAACTTTCTTCTAAGATATTTTTTGCTATTACAAGAAATTATTTTTGAAGATTAACAACCAATATCACTGTAAAAAATATTTATTAAACACGTTTAATACACATAGAAGTCAAGTATAGCGCTTTCTAAAAGCGTGAATGTCGTTAATTTAAGGCGAAGGGTTATATCAGCTTCTACAACCAAATTATTAAATCTCGTCTATACAAATACGTAAAATGAGTTATACAAAAAATTCTTAAATATTTAAAATTAGACTACTTTATTTTATAAATTAGCCGTAAGATTTATTAATCGGAATTATTTTTACATTTTCAGATCTATTTTTCATTTTTTTGTGTATTGTGGTGTATAAATTAGGCTCACTTATTGTCTGAATGATTAATAATAATTGAAAATATATACCGGTCTAAATACAGAGTAATCTACAATCAAATATTTTTTAAAGTAAGTTAATCTTTCTATTAATATATTTTAAAGTTAAATTAATTTACAAATAATAGCAAATTTCATGAGTACAAGTACTATCCTATTATATGCAAAATTTATCCTAGAAATTAAATATGTAGTTTTTCTATTTGCACATTTTTTGTATCTATCTATTCCTACTCTCTATGTAATGTCAGTGGCGTGCTGGCCAAATAAATGAATCGGTGCAATCACCGAGAGGCCGCGGCCTCTTGAGGCCGGCCAGATAGGTTTTTTTTACAAAAATTTTTGTAAAATAGTTTTTGTAACAAAAAAAATATTTTTTAATTTTTCATTTAATTTCTAATTTAATCTTGTATAACATTTCAAAACAATTTAAATTTTTTTAAAGGTAAAATACAGTTAAATAAATACCGTAAGTAAATGAATAAGACTATATTATACATAAGTAGATTGCTACAGATAATATTTATTTTCATACATTTAAGTATATTTATGGTTTTCAAATTTCCTTAAAATATGTATGTACTCTGCAGAATAAAGAATTATGGGAAGTATTGAAAAACGATTTGATCAAGACAAATCGTTTTATGATGTCAAAATATTTATATTTCATTTATTAACATTAATATTAATAGTACAACTTGCGCAATTTGCAAAAGGTGGTTTAAAAGGTTTTTTTAAAATTCAATTTAAACTGTTTTTTTATTGCATTAACACGTTTGTAGAAAAAAACTATTAAAATTTGTTAGTATATATGTTACAGTTCAAGTTGATTCTCAGTTAGAGTTGACTCCAACTAGTTCCAACTGAAACGAGCAGTAAAAGTTGATTTTAAAAATTTAAATCAACTTTTACTAGTTGGAGTTGACTCTTCCTGGATCGATTCAGTAAATGTTGATTATACCAGAATCTCAAGTGCATTTTTGATGAGTGTGCGTTTCTTTGTTTTGACCGTTTCAATTACGTATTAGTATAGTCTGTAACGTCGCCCCCGTTAGGTAAATTATTCTGATTCGATTTTTTGCACAAACGTACTTAAAGAAATACATCCGTATAACAATCCTTATAACAAATACACAGGATGTCACGCGGTACCGCGGTCGAAAAATTGTTTAACCAAGTTTTGTTAACCAAATTCACAAAAATAATTTTTATCTACTCTATCTCATATTATGTAAAATGTAAAGGTTTTATTGTGTGAAAATTGTAAATATAGATAGCAGTACATGAAGAGTTTAAAGTGTGTCTGAAGTAACAATTTATTTTAAATGCGTTTTACTTTTTCGCACTGTTTTTTAGCACACTTTCATATAATTAAACATCCTTAACTTTCGCCTTCGGGAGGAAATCAGACACGCCCTTGCAACGGCAACTGAAATGCTCACAAAACAGCGACCACGGAAGCAAAGATGGATGACAGAGGAAATATTGGATTTAATGGATGAAAGAAGAAAATGCAAACAGCACAAAGCAATGTACAGAGCATTAAATAGAACCATTAAATAAAAAATAAAAATTGCAAAAGAAAAATGGATAACAGAACAATGTGAAGAAATCGAAAACTTATATAAAAAACATGATGACTTCCATCTGTATAAGAAACTCAAAGAATTCACAGGCACGACATACTCACAAGGACCAAATAATCTAATCAACGCAGAAGGCAAACTGATTTCAAGCCCTGAAGAACAAATAAACATGTGGGAAGACTATATAAAGGAACTCGTCTATGACATCAGAGAACCTCCTACATTAAATACCGAAAACGACGAAGGTCTTCCAATACTGAAGTCCGAACTGGAATATGCTCTACGTCAACTAAAAAACAACAAATATGTAGGAAAAGATGAAATACCAGCTGAGCTATTGTAGTTAATCAACGAGGGAAACTTCTTCTTGGACTATTTAATAATGTTTAGAATACAGGGACTATCCCTAAAATATGGCTTGGATCAGTCTTCATACCACTGCCTAAAAAGAAGAACGCCAAATTATGCCAGGACTTCCGCCTTATAAGTATATTAAATAACATTCTGAAGCTTTTCTTGCGTATCATACAGAACAGAATATATTATAAAAAATGTGATGAGGTCACCGGTCAAGAACAATTTGGCTTCAGGAAAGGTATGGGGACACGAGAAGCAATATTCTGTCTTCAAACTCTGGCACAAAGATACAAAGATCAGCAAGCAGACCTTTTTATCTGTTTCATAGATTTTGAGAAAGCGTTCGATAGGGTGAAGCACAAGACCTTGATAGAAAGATTGAACGACATCGGAGTCGACAAAAGAGATTCTAAAATTATAGAGGCTATTTATTGGAATCAGACAGCAATCATAAAGACCAATGGTAATACGTCAAGGCCAATTGAAATACAACGAGGTGTTAGACAGGGTTGTGTGCTATCACCCATACTTTTAACGTCTACTCTGAGGTAATAATTGCGAACTCTTTATCGCACCCTTCAGAAGGAATCAGGATAAACGGTCAGAGAGTAAATAACATCAGCTATGCAGATGACACAGTATTAATGACTGATTCGGACCATAGGCTGCAGATACTGTTGGATAGGGTTACTGAGAGTTGTGAAAAAATGGGGATGAAGATCAATACTGCGAAAACCAAAGTTATAAGAATATCAAGGAACAAAAATTTAGCTCTTCCAATAAATATGTGAAACACCAACAGCTTGAATACGTAAGCCAGTACAAATATCTTGGTTGCTGAGCGAGAATAGAGGTAGCCCGACAGGGGTTTATCAAAATGAAAAGCTTATTTTGTAACAGTATCATTAATATCAGCCTTAGATGTCGTTTTCTGCATTGCTTTGTGTGGTCAATACTTTTGTATGGAACGGAGGCCTGGACACAACACAACACTGATGAACAAGTTGGACGCCTTTGAACTCTGGCTTTATAGAAGAGACTTGAAAATACCTTGGACAACCCACACCACCAACGAATATGTTCTCGAGGAGAATAGGTACAGATAGGGAACTGCTAAAAATCATTAAAGTCGGAAAAGTTAGCTACCTGGGACACATAATGAGAAACGAAAAGTACCGCCTCACGCAACTGATCATCCAGGGTAAGATTGAAGGAAAACGGGTCGCGGTAGGCGCCAGATTTCATGGATTAGAAATATCAGAGACTGGACCGGCCTTGATTCAACATCTTTGTTTAGAGCTGCATTGGACAGAGACAGATTTGCCAGTGTAGTCGCTAACCTCCACTAAAGGAGAAAGCACCACAAGAAGAAGAACTTTCGCCTTGTCATGGTGATGATATGTGAGCAATAAATTACAAAAAAAGTTTTGACACTTTTGTGGTTTGACAGAAGTTTGAATTTTTAAATGTCAAAATGGTGCAATGATGCATCTCACTCGAACTCACATTTATAGCTGCGTCAATACGCTCCTAGCGCTCATTGTTAATAATTAAAAATATGTAACCGCTTAGTAATAAAATAATAAACATTTCTTCAGTATCTTGTAGGGGGTCGTTAAAATTTTATTTGGTGACTTTCGGACTTTCATAATAATAATTTTTAAGTGAGTTATTAAGCCTTGAAAATGGTCATTTTCGTATTTTGCAAATTTTAAATCGCGTATAACTCGAGAACAATAAATTTTACAGAAAAATCACAAAAGACCTCTTTTGCTCCGAATGACCCAAATGATGTAAAGAAAATTGTCGTAAATTATTTTTTTTGTGAGTTTGTTTAAAAAAATTGTTTAAACAATTTTTCGACCACAGTACCATCTGACACCCTGTGGATTCGTTATAAGGACCTCTTTTTGAGTAAGTTTGTGCAAAAAAATCGAACTGGAATAATTTACCTAACGGGGGCGACGATACAGCCTAGACTAATTTGAACATATTCAGTAACATTTAATTTCTAGAATCGGCTGTTTGTGTGAATCAGAATCAACTTTTACTAAATGGCATTGGGAAGAGTATACTTTTCCTAGTTGGAGTCTACTTTTACTAGTAAATGTTGAATATAAATCTTCGTTTTATATTTATAATCAACTTTTACTGAAACCAGCCGTTAGAGTTGACTCCAACTAGTTGGAGTCAACTCCAACTGGATAATCAACTTGAACTGTAACATATACAACAATAAAAGTAAGATGTTATTCTATAGTTGTTATGATTTACGTATTGACAGTATAGGCAGTTTTGATGTAATGTCAAGAAAAATATAAAAATGGAATGTCAGTCAAGTTCAAGTAAAAGTTTTTATAGATATTGTCCTGTAATTGAGAATGAATAAATTATAATTGTTGATATATTATAAGACGTTTGTAGAAAAAATATTATATGATATACGTGTTAAAATTACATTTTTAAGGCACTCATGTGAATTGGAGAATTCGCTTCGCTCATTCTGCAAACCTTCACATGCGTGCTGGTCCATGTGGTGAGACCGCTCCCGTCGGAAAAACATTTCTAATTCGGTTTCTCTGCGGATTCCTATTCAAAAATGTCCCCTTTAAACAAATCTGAAGGGTGCCGGACGGAATTTTTGGGCAGAAATTGTTTAAACAATTTTTTAAACAAATACATAAGATCACCTTTTATTGCTGCAAAAACTATATATTTTTAGGGTTTTTGGGTCATTCTAAATAAGAAAGGTATCTTGTGATTTTTCTCAAAAATTGACAGTTTTCGAGTTATAGGCGATTTAAAATCTAAGAAATGCGAAAATACGCATCTTCGAGGCTTAAAAACTCATATTTAAATTAGTATTTTAAAGGGTGCCAATAACTTGGATTAAAGTTTAAACATTCCTTTTCAAGATTCCGAACAGTGATCGGGTCTAACTTCAATTTAGACCGTAGTTTTTTAATTGTTAATTATGCGTGTCCATCCGGTTTTTTTGCCGGTGTAGCGCGCACTATTTTCAAAAGTCAATTATTTTCCTTCGATAAATATTTTTTCTAGATTCTTTGGGACATTCTAAATAAAATAAGTTTCTTGACATTTTTCTCAAAAGTTACTAGTTTTAAAGTTATAAGCGATTTAAAATGCGAAAATGTGTTTTTTTGTCATTTTTCGGATTTTAAATCGCTTATAACTTTAAAACTATTAACTTTTGAGAAAAATGTCAAGATACTTATTTTATTTAGAATGTCCCAAAGAATTTAGAAAAAATATTTTTCGGAGATTTTTGAAAATAGTGCGCGCCGCACCGGCAAAAAACCGGATGGACACGCATAATTAACAATTAAAAAACTACGGTCTAAATTGAAGTTAGACCCAATCACTCTTCGGAATCTTGAAAAGGAATGTTTAAACTTTAATCCAAGTTATTTACACGAGCGGGACACCCTCAAAAAAGCGCTTAGTTTTCGAGATACCGACCACGGAGGGCCGAAGGGCTAAGTTTATTCATACTTTATATTTTCGAGGGCGCTGAAAACGAAAATGAGGTTTATTTTGAATTTTATGTGGGGGAACATTGTCAAAATCGCAATTTTAACCTAAAAATAAAAAACAATGAAATCACATGTTTTTGCGTTTACCTCGCTACAACTTTGTTAAGTTTTAATATTTTTTTCTAAAATTTTTACAGTATATAGCTCTCATATTTCTGAAGACAACGGTACCTGTTTCAAGCTTTTATTCTTATCCTAATAAAGGTTATGAATTTTTCAAAGGAAAAGGTGCGGATTTGTGCATTGCAAAGTTTAATTGCAAAAGTTGTGTGACGAAGTTTAAAATTTAGGTTTTTAATTACGTTTATGTTAAAATAAAGAGTACAAAGAAGTTTTCTGGAAAGTTTTAGATCAAAATGTTTTATAGAAAAAAAATGGTGCAACTTTTAATGTCTACATTAGAAATGCCCAATATAACGCTCATTTTTCGAGGTACTGACCATGGGTGGAGAATGGCTAATTTTGGTCTTAGATTATGTTTTTGACCGTGATGAAAACGAAAATAAAATTTATTTTAAATTTTAGGTGGGGGAATATTGTCAAAATTGTAATTGTACCCTAAAAATAAAAAAAATTAAATCACGTTTTTTTGCGTTTAGCTCGCTACAACTCTGGTTCGTTTTAATATCTTTTTCTACACTAGTTTCTACACTATATATCACTCACTTTTTTTGAAGACAATGGTTTCTGCTTTAAGATTTTAGTCTTATTCTAGTAAAAGTTATGAATCTTTTAAAGTACAAGGTGCAGATTCGTGAATTGCAAAGTTCTATCGCAAAATTTGACTGACAAAATTTAAAATATAGATTTTAAATCAAATTCAAAAATAAAACATAAGTACAAAAAAGTTTTCTGGAAAGTTTTGGATCAAAATGTTTTATAGAAAACAAATGGTGCAACGTTTAACATCTACGTTATAAATCCCCAAAATAACGCTAATTTTTCGAGATACTGATCATTGGTGGTGAATGGCTAATTTTGGTCTTACTTTATGTTTTTGATGGTGCCGAAAACGAAAATCAAGTTTATTTTAAATTTTAGGTGGGAGAAAATTGTCAAAATCGCAATTTTGCCCTAAAAATAAAAAAAAGTTAAACCACGTTTTTCTTATAATTAAAAGTTGCACCATATTTTTTCTATAACACATCTAGACCTAAAACTCCCCATAAAACTTCTTTGAACTCTATGGTTTAACATAAACGTAATCAAATAGATAAATTTTAAATTTTGTCACTTAATTTTTGCGATTTAACTCTACAATTCACGAATCTGCACTTTTAATTTTTAAAAATTCATAACTTTTACAAAAAAAAAGACTGAAAGACTACAGTTACTTTCATAGTCTTCACTAGCAGGTAAGAAATATATGCCGTAGAAATTTTAGAAAAAACATATTAAAATGGAACAGAGTTGTAGCGAGTTAAACGTAAAAATTCGTGTGTTCACTTTTTTTTCACTTTTAGGTTAAAATTGTGATTTTGACAACGTTCCGTCACATAAAATTCAAAATAAACCTCTTTTTCATTGTCAGCACCATCGAAAACATAAAATAAGACCAACATTAGCCATTCACCTCCCATGGTCAGTATGTCGAAAAATAAGCGCTATTTTGGGGACGTATAACGTCTATATTAAAAGTGGCGCAATTTTTGTTCTATTAAACATTTGTAACTAAAACTTTCCAGAAAACTTCTTTGTACTCTATGTTTTAACATAAACGTAATTAATAAGATAAATTTTAAATTTTACCTCTTAACTTTTGCGATTAAACTTTGCAATTCAAGAATCTGTACCTTTTACTTTAAAAAATTTTAAACGCAAAAAAACGTGATTTTTTTTTATTTTTAGGTTAAAATTGCGATTTTGACAATGTTCTCCCACATAAAATTCAAAATAAACCTCATTTTCGTTTTCAGCACCCTCGAAAATATAAAGTATGAATAAAGTTAGCCCTTCGGCCCTCCGTGGTCAGTACCTGGTCATTTTAGGGGTATCTCCCGCTCGCCTAAATTGGCGTCCTTAAAAATACTAATTTAAATTTGAGTTTTTAAGCCTCGAAAATGCGTATTCTCGCATTTTTTTAGATTTTAAGTCGCTTATAACTCGAAAACTATCCATGTTTGAGAAAAATCACAAGATACCATTCTTGTTTAGAATGACCCAAAAAACCTAAAAATATATTTTTTGGAGCAATAAAAGGTGATCTTATGTATTTGTTTAAAAAAATTGTTTAAACAATTTCTGCCTAAAAATTCCGTCTGGCACCCTTCAGATTTGTTTAAAGGGGACATTTTTGAATATGAATCCGTAGAGAAACCGAATTAGAAATGTTTTTCAGACGGGAGCGGTCTCACCATATGGACTATGCCTTAAAATTGTATTTTTACCACTTATATCATAAATAACTATTTAAGAACCTCCACCATTTTTTTAATATTATGCATGCGTTCATAATTTTCTTGAAAAAAAATAAAATTGATTTTATTTGGAGCAGTATTTTAATCTACAGCAGTGTGAAGAATCATTGTAGTTGATGTAAGATTAACAGTGATAGACCGGGAGATATTATACAGAAGTTCAGCCACGATTTTCTAAGTCCTGCCTTTTGCAATACTGGAAGGGTAGAAGATGTACTTACAATCTGTGGAAACATCCACAAATTTCCTGTGACATTTTCCTGTAAAAATTAGTTTTTCCCAAAAAATAAAAATAGGGTTTTGCGATGAATTTCTAAGTCCTGCCATATCCGTAGATAGACAGGATACTATCGATTTTATGAAGAAAATTTTTTGGGCAGGAGGGTTGCAAACGGGTTAACGGAGTATATATGTATACAAACATGTAAGGAAAATAATGAAATTTTCATGATTTTCTAGGTCCTGCCAACTAAATAAACTAAACATATTTATTTCAAAATGATCAAAAAAAATATTGGCATGACGTCTCCTAATGTTTAAGTATACTTGTCCCTTGGAAAATTCTGCGGAAAATTTTCACCCTGATTCCGTGATTTTCTTAGTCCTGCCTTTAAAAATTTATAATACTCAAATGCAATCAATACCTTTTCGGTACTCGGCAGGAAGGTTAAACGGTTCTTGTAAGACGGCAGGAGTCCTAGATTTGTAAGAAAATTCGTGAAAAAGTCAACGATTTTCTGAGTCATGCCATTTTGCACATGTTTCAAGAATCTTAATATAAGTCTATTTACAAAGAGGATGGTTTTATGGTTATTTTGTATACAGGGTGGCGCATTAGTGTGACAAAGTCCAATTACTTGTTTGTCGTAAGATATACGAAAAAAGGTTATTTAGGTAAAACATGGGCCACATATAGGACTATGATTTAACAGTATTTTCTAATATACAGGGCTACCCGTTTTCACAGGGTGACACAAATTTATGTTTTTTTAAATGGAATACCCTGTATATTTTTACATTTTTGGATTCTACTCGATGTTCTCTTTAATAAAATATAGTGTTTTGAAATATTATACGATTTATTACTACACTATTATACGAGGTAGTTTAAAATATAATTACGTTTTTTTGTTAATTTTGTAGGAACATTCACACCCTATACATATTGTTAGTGATTTGATATCCAAACTTCTATTAATTTATGTTTAAACGATTTTTAATATAGTCTACTGTTGTCAGTTATTAATAGTATACCAAAATTTTTAATTTTAGTATACGGGGTTGGTTGAAACTCGTAATGAGTATTTTCTGAGTTTTCTTAAATGGGACGCCCTGTATTTTAGTATAATAAAATGATATTTTATGGTACCTTTTATTTGTTAAGCATTTTCTGTACCATATTTATATATTAATTCGGCAGTAAATTGATACAGACAGATTACTCAGGTGGTTTTTGGGGTTTCTGAACAAGAATGTCACATTAGAACAGATCTTTACCTAGTGCTCGGTTTATTTAGTTTACTTTCACGCACATGAATCACACTCGTTTTATTGGTGGGCTGCTACTATTTATTTAGCAGGGTTTCATTTTCATGAAACGTGTTTTACGTTTCATGTTTCATCTTCTACGTTTCATCTTTCTTTGGTGTGCGGCTTCCCTAAGGCGAGCCGCACACCAACGAAACATGAAACGTAAAACATTAAACATGAAACGTAAAACACGTTTCATGAAAATAAAATACGGCTAAACAAATCTTAAAGTCCGCCTACCAATGAAACGAGTGTGACTCATGCTCATAAAACATTTTTATTTTCGGAGAGTCGCATAAATGGCCCGACGTCTATTTGTTTAGCAGTGTTTTATTTCCATGAAACGTGATTTACGTTTCATGTTTCTTTGATGTGCGGCCTGCCTAAGGGAGCTAAAGCTCTTTACAGATGGCGAGTTGTAATTAGTTTTTTATATCTCCAGAACGCTTCCAATTCGAAAGACAAAAACTGGTCCGCCTTTTTTTGTTCCAGAGATAAATCGATTCCATCAATTGCGAATCTCTAGTACCGGCCATAGGAATCTTTTTTGTCTTTCCCTTTTAGGTATTTTTGACACTAGATTATTAAATTGTGAGGTATTCTAGTACTAAAAGGTACTCCTGCTTTAAGTCAGTAGGATGCACGGTTTTTTGGAAAAATCCATTTTAAAATTTTTCGTTTGTTGAATTTGAAATTTTTTTTTTTTTAAATTAAAAAAAACGGTGTATTTGCCGACTTAAAGCAAGAGTAACTTTTAGTACTAGAATACCTCATAATTTAATACTCTACTCTCAAAAATGTCTATAAATTTAAAGACCAATAAGTTATGAGATAAAATATCCGTTGATCCACCCAAGTCGGATGCCTATGAAATGACCAGTACTAGAAATTCACAATTGATAAAATCGATTCATCTCTGGAAGAGAAATAAACGTAGCAGTTTTCGTTTTCCTAAATAGAATTTTTCTAAATTCTTTTAAACTGAAAAAACCAAAAAACGAATAATTTTTCAAATTGATTTTTCTAGAACACTGCGTATTCTTCTGAGTTAAAGCAAAAGTACCTTTTAGTACAAAACTATCCCAGAATTTAATAATCCAGTGTCAGAAATGCTTAAAAGTTAGACAGAAAAGTTATTCGATAAAATATCCGTTTCCGTACCCAAAACGTACCCCTATGACCGGTACTAAAAATTGACAATTGATAATTGACATTTGACAATTGACCTCTGTAAGATAAATAAGTGTACCAGTTTTCGTTTTTCCAAATAAAAGGGTTCTGCAGCTATTTTAAAGAAACTAATTACAAGACTTCGATATGCTTCTTCTAGACGAAGCATATCGAAGTAGAGGTCGTCCGCCAACCAGATGGTCTGATGACATCAAACGGATCGACAGAAACTTGATGCAGACAGCACAGGACAGAAATGCATGGAGAAGACTGAGGGAGACCTATATCCAGCATTGGATAGATCCGGGTTGAATTATGACGATGATGAATTACAAGACGCCATCTTTAAAGAGCTCTAGCTTTCCACGGAAGCATTTTTGAACTAGGTGAATTGAGTTAAATTTTCTTAAAATTATCTGAGGAATCTCCGGTTTTCGTTTGTTATGAGAGCTTCTGGACACCCTGTATAATATAATGGGTAGGTAAATTCCCTACTATAACCAATAAATTGTAAAAATTGTTTATTTACTTTTATTGCGTTTACTTAGATAAAAATATAATCTAATCCCTTAAAATAAAGATGTTACAGTTTGCTATTAGATTTGAAAAGTGTGTAAAAATTCCGAGACATTATTCAGGAAAATAATATTTAATAGGATACGATTGTTTTAATGATATACAAATTAATTTTTTGTATTATTCATCTTTGCGGTTATCCTGCCAAGTTGTAAACGGTTTTAGATTAGTGTTTTTTAAGCATACTCGACATGGTATGACTCAGAAAATTGTGGTGATATGAATATGTTTCTATAACACCCTGAAATAATTTTACAGACACACAATTTAATTTTTTTTATACGAAATAACTATACAACCATCCTGCCTCTTTGAAAATAGATTTATATTAACCTTCTTGAGATATGTGCGAAATGGCATGACTTAGAAAATCGTGTAATTTTCCACGAATTTTCTTACAAATTTTTTAACTATAATATATAGTAAAAAAGGTGTAACTAAACATCCTGCCATTTTGAATAATGTCTACTGAAATTATTTATTTTATAACAAAAATTTATTTTATGACTTTAGTCCACCAGAGGAAACCAGGAACCAAGTGAAAATTTTATACAGAATTTTCCAAGAAAAAAGTGCAGTTAAACATTAGGTGACGTCATGCCAACATTTTTTTTGGTCATTTTGAAATAAATATGATTAATTTATTAAGTTGGCAGGACTTAGAAAATTATGAAAATTTCATTATTTTTATTACCTACATGTTTGTATATCTGTATACTCCCTTAGTCCTTTTACAACCGTTCTGCCAAAAAAATTTTCTTCATAAAATAGATAGTATCCTGTTATTCTATGGATATGGCAGGACTTAAAAATTTATCGCAACTCCCAATTTTCTTTTTCATGGAAAATCTAATTTTCACAGGAAAATGTCACAGAAAACCCGTGGATTTTTCCACAAATTGTAAGTACCTTCTCTAACCTTCCAGTATTGCAAAGGGTAGGACTTAGAAAATCGTGGTTGAACTTCTGTTAATATCTCCCGGTTTAAGACAAACTCATATTAAAAACAAAGGAGAATAGGCAACGGTATGACATACCGCATGTCAGTGTCGACGTCCTGAAACATCCACGTCAGTAGTTAAGGGTTAATTAAAATAATTGTTGGAAACATTTACCTTTTGGTAATCAAATCCGTGTTTTATTTTCTTGCCATTCATATTAATAGAATAATTGTAGTATTTGGAGTTCATAATTAATCCGCCCCACTCTCGCCAACCTGGTGGAATGTATGAACCATTGTACTTGTTGAGATATTTTCCAAAATAACCTTTAACAACATAGGAATTTTAAATACAATTTTGATTAGTTTCCTGGTAAGAATTGTGAGGGAACTAAACTTTTTATTAAAAATGCAATTGCACGTGGTTTATAATTGAAATTTACACAAAACATATCTTGGACACGTGTTACAAATATAAACCTAAAAAATAGCATTTTTTGTGTATCAAAGTTACCTAATGATGAATAATAATGGGGATGTATGAGAAACCAATCATTATGGTAATAATAGAAGACCAAACGGCTAAATGGCTGGGTCACATCATACGAATGACAAAGAACCGAAATGTTAAACAAAGAAAGGAGAAGAAGCCGAAGGAAGAAGAAATGGGACAAAAGAAGGGGGCGCACAAAGAAGAAATGGTTGAAAGCAGTAAAGCAAGATTTATTAGAAATAGGCCTGACAGATTGGAGAGAATAAAAATCGGAAAAATTGGGAGAAAATTACTAATATTTTGGAAACCAGGGACCTAAAAGGCCTGTAGTTCTGTTGATGGATTGTTTCTTTACCTAAGATTAATGACAGAAGAGGACAAAAAATAGAATTGGGACAGAAGAATTTTGCTAATAACTAAAAGTACGATAACATCAGTTAGAAAAATAGACAAAAACAGAAAAAAGACAAAAAGAAAAAAGAAAACCTTTCTTCTACTTTCTTTCTACTGCACAACTCTGCCATAAATGAATATAACAAAATAATGGACAGTCGCCAGCTTCTAGTCCACAACGACATCCCAGATATTCTTGAAAACCGTCTCCGCTCCAGGTTACCCTTTCTAAAATCTGCTCGAGCGCTGCAGCAATCCAATTTTGACTTAAATACTCGATGGAGAGAAGATTGGGAAAGTAAGACAGATCCGCATCACCATAGTCTACCGGCCATCATAGAAAAACCTGGCGAATTTGAACGTCTCGTAAGATTTGGGCAGCCCTTAATCGAATTAGAACAAACTGTGGAAGATGCGCCGACTCCCTCTACAGATGGGGTAAACTTCCCTCGCCTTCACATAGACCGGATTGTTAGTCACATAGACACATATCAGACACATAGTTCAGGACTGCCCACGCAGAGCATACACAGGCGAACCTATAGACTTTGTAATGGCAACCGGAGGGTCAATCGAATATACAGGGTGTCCCAAAAGTAGTGGAACGGTCGAATATTTCGCGAACTAAACATCGGATCGAAAAACTGAAAAATACGTTTTCAATCATTTTCAAAAATCTATCCAATGACACCAAACACCAACCCCCACTACACCCCCTGGAGGTGGGGTGGGGGGTAACTTTAAAATCTCAAATGGAAACCCCCAGTTTTTCTTACAGATTTTAATTTGCTACGTAAAAGTAAGCAACTTTTATTCAACACATTTTTTCGAACTGTGGATAGGTGGCGCTATAATTGGGAAAAACGATGTATCCTGATACCATAGGTAAATTATAGAAACGGTCTAATATCTCACGAAATACACTTCCAAATGAGAAACTAAAAAACAGATTTTTAATCTTTTTCGAAAACCTATCGAATAACACCAAACATGACCCTCCAACCCACCCCCTGAATGTGGGGTGGGGGTAACTTTAAAATCTTAAATAGCAACCCCCACTTTTTCTTACAGATTCGGATCCGTCATGAAAAATTAAGCAACACTTATTCGAAACATTTTTTAGAATTGTTAATAGATGGCGCCTTAATTGGAAAAATTCGATTTATTAGCGCCATCTATCAGAAATTTTAAAAAATGTTTCGAATAAATGTTGCTTAATTTTTTATGACTAATCCGAATCTGCAACAAAAAGTGGGGGTTCCTATTTAAGATTTTAAAGTTACCCCCACCCCACATCCAGGGGGTGGGTTGGAGGGTCATGTTCGGTGTTATTCGATAGGTTTTCAAAAAAGATTAAAAATCTGTTTTTTGGTTTCTTATTTGGAAGTGTATTTCGTGAGATATTAGACCGTTTCTATAATTTACCTATGGTATCAGGATAAATCGTTGTTCCCAATTATAGCGCCATCTATTCACAGTTCGAAAAAACGTCTTGAATAAAAGTTGCCTACTTTTACGTAACGAATCCAAATTTGCATGAAAAACTGGGGGTTTCCATTTAAGATTTTAAAGTTACCCCCCACTCCACCTCCAGGGGGTGTAGTGGGGATTGGTGTTTGGTGTCATTGGATAGATTTTTGAAAATTATTGAACACGTTTTTTCAGTTTTTCGATCCGATGTTTAGTTCGCGAAATATTCGACCGTTCCACTACTTTTGGGACACTTTATATAAAAATACTGGACATCTGTTTGTAATGCAGGGTTGTTTCGTTTTAAACATTTTGTTTTAAACAACTGTTTTAAACATTTGTTTATGTTTAAAACAGCTTTTGTTTAAAACACTTAAATTAAACAAGCGTTTTCTTTTTCATTTTCTTTATTAAAATAATAAATAAATATGAAAAAAATTCTCAAATACATTATACAAACTTTTTAACATACATATTGTTTATTTATTAATAAACGGAACGTAACAAAAATTTGGAAAACTTAAAATATTGTGCATACAAGAGTTAATAAATTTCTCAAAACAATTCCAGTCTCATAGTAATCTTGTAATCTAAAATTATCGATCTGATATGTGATCAGTCACGTCATCACTGATGCAATTAAGCTCTTTAAAAATTAAAACCAACTTAGCAACTTTGACATTGCCTAGCCGATTACGTAGTTTGGAATGGTAAAGCGTATGTTGAGGAGAAGAGTCTTTCCTATGTTGGCTGACGATGCATTAGCTGTGTGGAGCTGTTAAGCAAGTTCCAATACTGTAGTATTTATATTTTCATAGAACGCCACCATGTCTATAGTAAATGTCTATAGTAAATGTTTAGAAAACATAATATATTATGGTTTAAAGGGTACACACTTTGCCTGGTGATTAATAATAATTAGCAATGCTTCTGAATGATAATTTATTGTCTGAAATCGTCAAAGCCATTTCCATACACTCCTTGAAGGTCCTTCGTATCACATACAAAAATTCGCCATTTGCATGTTTCAAAAAAACACTAAACATCACAATAGTCTGGGTTCCCCCAGGCAATAGTTCCTAATTGGAATTAGTTTTCTTATGTATTATGTTAAAGAAAAGTTAAAATCAAAGTTATTAATATTAGTTCTGTCGCCAGTGGAGGTACAACGGCCTCCTTAATTCAGATGGACTTACCCAAGTTTTTTTTATGTATTTTGACCCGTAGAATACGAATTTTTTGGGTAACAGTCGATCCGGATGTCGATAAGATTGTTATAAACAAAGAACTTGAGAAATCACATAACAGCGATTTTTCGCAAAACAGAACATTGTTTTGTATTTTTTGGGTCATTCTAAGCAAAAAATGTTTTTATAAGTTTTTTCGTAGGATGCATAGTTTTCGACATAAACGCGGTTGAACTTTCAAAAAATCGAAAAATTGCAATTTTTGAACCCGAATAACTTTTGATTGAAAAATAAAATAACAATTCTGCTGACTGCATTTGAAAGTTCAAGTCAAATTCTATCGGTTTTGATTACTTTCATTGCTAAAAATTAATTTTTTTATTGTTAAACAAAGCTATAAATACATAGTGATTTAATGATGTTTTCAATGTATTTCCCATTTGAAATCGAACGAGTGGGCGCCATACAGACAATTTCTACGTAGATTACGTACCGGGTGTCCCAATAAGAATGGCTCTCGGCCATATCTCAGGAACCGTTTATAATAGAGCTTTGAAATAAAAACTTTTATAACAAAAGTTGCCTCAGGAAAAGCCTGGAAATTATTTTCATAATCGTGGGACCACCGCTAGAGGGCGTAATTGAATATCAAAAATTAAAAAATCTAAATTTTACAAAATTTTCCTAATGAATGGGCACTGGAAATCCGATCGTCGTATTCTTCATAAAATTCTACGCATATTTGATTTGACAAGTTTAGGTCTACCTTTGGAAATAAGAGGTGGGGGTGAGTGGGAACCTTGTTATGAAAAACTGGCTGTGAGTATGGTTCTGCTTAATCAAATTTTGCAAACTTGGTCTTGTTGAAGACAGATCTTTTTTGTCAATGTAAAAGTTATGATTTCGAACCAACTTACTGAGTAATATGCCAGCTAGAAGGCGTTATTTAATTTTTTTCATAAATCTAGTGTTCCTCGGAAAATATTAAATACAAACATGCATTTTTAATACCATATTACAAAATTAGACAAAATTAGCAACAGAATAGCGAAAACCGCATGTTAATACCTTTTTTCTATCTCGAGATATCTTACAAAACGTGTAAATTTAAAAACATAACTGTTACTGTCACCGGTAAACGAAATAATTCATTAAAAGTAGTGTGCTATGGAAACAACAAAGAAACATTTTCCAGCTGTCAACGTATATTAGGTCTTTTCAACGCTTCTCATTTGTTTCGAGCCTCGTTCATATCTCGTATATTAATATTATACACGGATTATACGGCATATGACAGAGGCTCAAAACAAATGAGAAGCGTTGAAAAGCCCTATTACAAAGAAATAAAAACAACTATTTAGTGATGGCATAAACGTTCAAATTTTTGCCCATCATTTTCGTTGCAAACATTTACTCTTTCAAGAGTAGATTGAACAGCAGTCTCAATTTCTGCTCTCGATATGCTTTGAATGGCGTTTAGTATTCTCTGGATAATGTATTCTAGAGTAGTGTATGATGGGCAACAATTTGAATATTTAGGTCGTCACTAAGTAGTTCTTTTTGTTCTGTGTTATATTTAATTTTAATAGTATTGTTTCTCTTTATATTGTTGTTTTAATTAATTATATTTTTATACGTTGACATCTGGAAAATGTTATTTTGTTTTTTTCCACAGCACACTACTTTTCATTAACTTAGTTTACCGGTGATAGTAACAGTTATGTATAAAATTTACACGTTTCTCGAGATATCTTGAGATAGACAAAAGGTATCGACATGCGGTTTTCGCTATTCTATTGCTAATTTAATCTAATTTTATAAAGTATGATTAAAAATGCATACTTGTATTTAATATTTTCCAAAGAAAACTAGATTTCTAAAAAAAATTAAATAACGCCTCCCAGCTGGCTTATTACTTATTAGGATGGTTCATAATTATCACTCTTACATTGAAGAAAAAGATCTGTCTTCAACAAGACCCAGTTTTCAAAATTTGATTTAGCAGAACCGGACTTACAGCCATTTTTTCATAACAAGGTTCCCACTCACCCCCACCTCTTATTTGCAAAGGTAGAGTTAAACTTGTTAAATCAAATATGCGCAGAATTTGATGAAGAATACAATAATCGGATTTCCAGTGCCCCTTCATTAGGAAAATTTTGTAAAATTTAGATTTTTTTATTTTTGATATTCAATTACGCCCTCTAGCGGTGGACCCACAATTATGAAAATATTTTCCAGGCTTTTCCTGAGGCAACTTTTGTTATAAAATTTTTTATTTCAAAGCTCTACTATAAACCGTTCCTGAGATATGGCCGAGAGCCATTCTTATTGGGACACCCGGTACATTAAAACGCATGCATTGGGCACGGGAAACACTATGTGTTTATGGCTTTGTTTAACAAATAAAAACTTAATTTTTAGCAATGCAAATAATCAAAACCGATAGAATTTTACTTGAACTTTAAAATGCAGTAAGCAGAATTGCTATTTTATTTTTTAATCAAAAGTTATTCGGGTTCAAAAATTGCACTTTTTCGATTTTTTGAAAGTTCAACCGAGTTTATCTCTAAAACTATGCATCCTACGAAAAAACTTGCAAGACCATTTTTTGCTGATAATCACCCAAAAAATACAAAACAATGTTCTGTTTTGCGAAAAATCGCTGTTATGTAATTCCTCAAGTTCTTTGTTTATAACAATCTTATCGACATCCGGATCGACTGTTACCCAAAAAATTCGTGTTTTACGGGTCAAAATACATAAAAAAAAACTTGGGTAAGTTCATCTGAATTAAGGAGGCCGTTGTACCCCCCCTGGCGACAGGACTATATTATGTTTAAGAAAATATGATTTAAACAATGATTTATTTGTTTAAAACATAAATTTGTTTAAAATAAAAAACGCATGTTTAAAACCACAAAAATGTTTAAAATAAAAAAAACATGTGTTTTAAACATGTTTTATTTGTTTAAAACGTAAGATTTAAAAACAAAATAAAACATGTTTAAAACAAGAAAAAAATGTGTTTTGTATAAAATTAAAAAAACATGTTTTTTTGCAACCCTGTTGTAATGTATTGTATAATGCATAAATCTAAATAATTACCTATTCTGTGATGTAGGCCCTACGCTAAATAAATAAATAAATCACCATCGATGACTTTACCTTTGAGCGCGTCAGGGATTATAAGAATGTAAGTATCTTGGAACAACAATAACTGAAGACAATAACGGATCACAAGAAATAAACAATAGGATTCAAGCCGGAAACAGATGTCTTTTTGCCCTTCAAACCCCTATAAAATCGAAACAACTAACAAGACAGACAAAGATACCACTATATAAAACAATCATACGAGCCGTAGTGATTTGTGGTAGCGAAAGGTGGATTAACTTCTACCCAACAAAGGCAAACAAAGAAAGGCTACGTGTTTGGGAAAGATAAAGCCTAAGAAAGATCTTTGGGCCTGTGCTTGATGAAGTAGCAGGACAATATAAGGAAAGAACCCACAAAGAACTTGAAGAACTATACCCAGTCGCTAACATAATAAAAGAAATAAAGTCCAGAAGACTCCAATGGGCCGGCCACCTTAAGACATTCTAACGAAAGAACTGTACAGTTGGCATGGGAAGAAGTCCCAACTGGAAGAAGACCATGTGGACAACCTTGACTCCGGTGGCGAGATAATATAGCAGGAGACTTAAAGCTATGGGCGTGGAGAATTAGATGGAAATTGCTCAGGACAGAGAGGAATGGAGGCATGTTGTCGAGTCGGCAAAAACCCACGAAGGGTTATAACGCCACAGAGTAAGTGTATGCCATGAAAAGGGGTTAGTTTTACTTCAGGTTTTGCTAGTTTCTTGGGTATGATGGGCTCATTATTCATCAAAGTAATGTGCTGGTGCATGCAATCCTTAGCTAAATCCAACAGTACCTAGGACAACTTCCCAGATCTGTTCAGAACCTTTTTAACTCATCACAAACAGTCTGTTCTAATGTATTTTTACTGACCTGTTCTGTATCCAGCATTCGACAGATATGTAGCAAAGGTTCTGGTTTCATGCGTGGCCTGCCATTGCGTGCTCGAACAATTATCGTTGTTGGTATAGACAAAATGGTTGTGAACGTACATTCCCGTCAATAAGGACGATCGAGATGGGCAACACATCGGAGTGGTGACGTAGGCATGGCGAAATTCCGCTCCATGGTCTCGGATGGATTTTAATGTTTTCGGCATGAAGTTTAGTGATCCCAGTTCCACATCCTGATCATCAGTTAAGATTAAAATTATGTTAGGTTTCGGACTTGTTCTCGTTGTTATAGGTGAGAAGACCTGAAAATTTTTTATGGGTGAGAAGACCTGAAGAACCCTAAAAATAAAATAGCCCTCCAATTTACATACTAGTAGATTTGCTGTTATAACACTTATATGTAATCATGTATTTTGTATTTTTTGGGGAAATTAACATGCTAAATTTTATGGCGGTTATACTAAAAATTGAGGGCCGGCGTAGCTCAGCGGTAGGATGTCTGACTCGCGTGCTGGTAGACCTGGGTTCAAGACCCAGCGCCGGCAAGAACAGGTAGACATTTTTAAAATGTCTATAGGCCCAGGTCGACTCAGCCTGAATAAAATGAGTACCTTGGGTAAAACCAGGGGTAATAATAGGCGGTTGAAGCGTAGCACTGGCCCTGTTACCTTCCTTGTATACCGTAGGCCCTAGATATAGCAGACTACCCTGCTATAATCCCAAAGCCGCGTTAGTGTTATAAAACGGGAGACTATTATTATTATATTAAAAATTGGCGCAGCATACGTTGTAAATTATTTTTACTTTTAGAGATTGGTATTGCGTCGTCGCGCGTCGTCTGCATGGCAGTTTGTTTTAAGTTGTCTTTCTTGGATTTGGTATCCTTTTCCGTTCTTACATTTTTAAATATTTCATCCATGATGAGGTTGAACAATAGGAAGCTCAGGAAATCACTCTCTCTTACCCCTTTGAAAGCTTCAATTGGGTTAGTTAGTTCTTCTTCTCCTTTTACTTGTATTATGTCGTTCTGGTTGAATCCGAATATGGCATTATAATTTGAAAATTCTTATACAGAAGCTCTTATACAGTATGTTTGCGTAACTAGGAACCACATGGAAAACTTTTTTATTATCAATTTTACGAAAAAAAGTTATTCTTCATAAAATACTCTGGATAGTCAAAAATTTAAAACTCAACAACCAGATATCAAATTTTATCAATTTTATACGAGTTATGTCAAAAATATGAATTTCTTTAAAGAGTAAAGTACCTTTTTATTCCAGAATATCAAAAAATGCTATTATGAAAAGTTGTTTGAAATTAAAAACTATGGTTTAAACTACAATTACAATATTCTAATGGAAAAAAATTCAATTTTTTCTCAAATTACGGATACCCATCATCACTTTATTACAGTTATTGTAACTATTTTATTATCAATTTTACGAAAAAAGGTTATTCTTCATAAAATGCTCTACTTGGTCTAAAATCTATGATACAACCATCACAAACTTTTTCAGTTTTATACGAGGTATGTAAAAAATATGAATTTTTTAGTCAAGTGCCTTTATTATTCACAATATTTTAATTACAAGGATGTAGTTGAACACTATAACATATTTTTTAATTCCAAACAACTTTTCTTTATAACAATTTTCGATATTGTGAAATATAAAGGTACTTTGCTCTTGAGTGACATTCATATTTTTTGACATACCTCGTATAAAATTTATAAAATTTTATATTTGATGGTTGCATCTTAGATTATATACGATGCAGAGTATTTTATAAAGAACAACTTTTTTTCGTAAAACTGATAGTAAAAAAGTTATCAATAGGTTCCAAGTTACGCAGACATACTGTATGAGCTAAAAAAATTTTTTGTTGAACATTTATTATTGCTGAAGCTTATTATTAAATGTATTTTAGATAAGTTTTACAGAAAAAAGTTTTGATCACTTTGTATAAACATTTTTTTAGCTGGTAATTTTCGGTTTTGTATTACATTTTTGTTATCTTTATTAATTTTCTCAAAAAGAAATAGTTTATTTCACTTCTAAAGTAAAATTATTTAGTGCATTTTAAAGACTACATCCTGAGCTTTAAAAAAACACCCATAAAACTGTAATAGATCTGTTGAAAATTGAGTAATACCGTCTTAAAGTGGTGTTAATTCTGTAAAACTATGAAGTTTTCAAAAATTACATTTTTTGAGACGTCGTATCATTTGAATTAATTTTTTAAGATTTTTTTTGAATGAAACATCGTTTAGTAAGATGATTGAAAGGTAAGTTGTGCAAAATTGTGAGTTTTATAAGTAAAATTGTATTAGTTACACATTTTTATATCATTTTTAAACAGCCCACACCGTACTTATGCCCATACATTTTGTTTCTTTTTATTATAACCCTAAGATAGCTTAATTATTCTTCTTTCATGTTCGATCTGTAAAATTTCATTTGATGGATTAGTTAAAGAATTACATTAAAATAACTCAACCGTGCACTTCGCCGTACGCTAGTTTACAGTGCGCCAATGTTTGTGAGAAGGGTGACTTTAGCGTTATAACTAAAAAAATTATAGAAGCTACAGATTTATTTTTAGAAAAAGGTTTTTTTTTGTAAAATTTTCTGAATTTTTCAATGGCTTAGTCACTTTTTTTCAGAAATTAATATTTTCGGTGTTATTTAAAAAAACATCTATTTTCGCAGTTTATTTGTTTAACAAAAAATGAAGCACCCACTTCTCGAGTAGAACTTTCTGATATGTTGTTTATTAAACATTTCTTAATGAAATTACAAAAAGTTCTATCTTGTTTGATTTTTTTCGAAGTGAAAATCTATATGCACTCACCTAATTAACACATTATCAAGAAAAAACGGACTATTTGTTAGAGATCAATAATCAAAGTAAATTCTCTCAGAATGTGGCAAACTGGAAAAATAATTCCATATACATGCTTAAGTGTTTTCTATAAAAACTTCACGTTAATACCAAATTATTACTCTTTCTTCTTATTCCCCTTATTTTTCCTATTTCAATACCTTAAACGTTTACGTATTTTCCTGAACAAGAATTTAAAATGTGCTTTAATACATCGATTTAATTCTTTAATGGTGTTACAGTAAAACCAATTTGTCTGTAACTGTGAGGAGAAGAGATGACAGACGTTCGTTTATGTGGTGTAAATGACCTTGAGGGGTTTTGTTAACTCTGTTTATCTGTACTATTCTTATTATCTATGTTCTGTGTTCTGTTAGTATTAACGTATAAATTTGAGTCAAAAAATATCTACAGTCAGGGAACTAAATAGTTGTCAGTGATTAATTTCGAAGTTTGTGGATTATTACGGAATTTGAGTGGAAAGATGTAGCCCAATAAATGACCGTTTTGGAGTGTAATTTTCAGGGGCAGCTCCGCATTGCATGAAAATTTGGATTTGGGTTCTACTTACCCTCCACTTCAAAGTTGAAATTGTGTCTTTGGTTGCTTTTACTTGGGGGGTGACAGTCACCCCTACTCGGAGGGGGGGGGTGAAAAACGCTTGTTTAAAATAAGCCCGGAAATGGATAAATTGGCAGGTTATAAGCAACTTTCGTTCTATTTTTTTTACGTAAGTCAATACTTTTCGAGTTATTCGCGATTAAAAATGTTGATTTTTCGACAAAAAAACTACGTTTTCAGACGGTTTTTCGCAAATAACTCAAAAAGTAAATATTTTATCTAAAAAAATATTCTTACCAAAACTGTAGCTTATAAAAAAACAAAAAAAACGGTGTATTAGTAATGTCTATAGACCAAGTGAACGCAAAGTTGTAGCTCATGAAAAATTCGTTCTTATTCGTCTAATTCCAAATCGAACAATTCAACGCGAAATCACCGAAAAATCAAGCACTTTTCGGGAAAAGCTTATTAACATTTTTAAAGTATCTGAAAAAAGGCTTTATATTTGTTTTTTACAAAAGTTTCTAGCATCCAAAATAAACGGGTTACACTGAAAAAAAAAATTGGCCTATTCTTTTGGTAAAAAAATCGTGAAAACCTGCCTCTATTTAGCACCCTAAATAAAATTAATTGCTACCGCTTTACCATTTATTTTTACTCTATGTGGATTGTTTATATGATCTGTAAGTTTTATTGGTTTGAAGTGCTTATTTTTAAAAAAATTTGGTATTATAGTAAAAAAAATTCTAAAAATTTTTGAAAAATTTCCTTTTTTCAAAATAACTTAAAAAGTATTAGTGATAAGAAAAATCTTAACGAGTAAAAAAATGTAGGTTTTGCTATTAGTTATAAATATGCTTGTTCCATTTTGTTTTTCCGTAAGACAAAAAGTGGTTAATATATGGCTGTTCAAAATTTGCATGCACTCGTGATTAGTGACCCATTCAAGCTTTTTAAACTATAACCCTTTTAAAAATAAGCACTTTAAACCGGTGAGACCGACAGATCATATAAAAAATAGATAAGTAAGTAAATTGTTTGTAAAGCGGTAGCGATTAATTTCATTTGGGGAGCTAAACACGGGGAGATTTTCATAATTTTTTCACAAAAAAAAGTGGGTCAACTTTATTTTGAGCGTAACTCGCTTATTTTTAATGCTAGAAACTTGTATAAACAATTAAAATAAAGCTTTTTATATACACTTTAAATGTGCTTAATTTTTCGGTGATTTCACCTTGAAATATTCGATTTGAAATTAGACGAATAAGAACGTGTTTTCCATGAGCTACAACTTTGTTTTTACTCGATTGATAGACTTTACTGATATACCATTTGTTTCGGTTTATTATAAGCTACATTTTTGGTAGGAATATTTTTTTCGATCAAATATTTACTTTTTGAGTTATTTGCGAAAAACCGTCTGAAAACGTAGTTTTTTGTCGAAAAATAAACATTTTCAATCGCAAATAACTCGAAAATTATTGACTTACATAAAAAACTCTATTGATTAAAAGTTGCTTAAAATCAGCCAATTTATCCATTTCCGGTCTTATCTAGAACGTATGTTTTTTCACCCCCGAGAAGGGGTGACTGTCACCCCCCAAGTAAAAGCAACCAACGGCACAATTTCAACTTTGAAGTGGAGGGTAAGTAGAACCTAAATCCAAATTTTCATGCAATTCAGAGTTGCCCCTGAAAATTACACGGTATCGCCGTATTTCCCGTGCATTTACTGGGCTAATGAGCAATTTCAGTGGCGTGTAAAATTATACTATAATTTGATGTGTATAATTCTATAATTTTATAATTATACTACTATTTTAGTAAGCAATAAGTAATAAATAACATTTCATGCAACAATTTCCTGCCAACTACTTCGTTCTTTGAGTATAAAGAAATATTAAGAATATAAACACTTACTTGAGATTTTCGTTGTCTACGATGTAGATATACATTAGCATTCACGCTACATATGACTAGAACTAAAAAAGCAGATAAAATGAAGTTGCTTTCCATTTCTTGATTTTTTATTTTAAATATTTTACAGTTTTTACTTATTCTACTCTCACTTATAGGAAATTCCCCTTCCTATCCTGTATATTTATCTTTCTATGTCATTTTTGTTGACTAACAATAAATAATGACTATGCTGGATGTTGCATCAGTTATGTTTTCTTCTTGTTAATTCCATATTTTCTTCTGCTTGATAACCTGAAAAAAAATGTACTGTAAGTTTTAAACACCGATGGCTATAAAAATTGCTGAAGCAAAATTTAGCATCATTTAATACATCAATAAAATTTCTAATATACACTCAACGGCACAAAATTCCGCCACCCAAAATTTTTGATAAAGTTTGACAATGTATAACTTTATTATTTGTGCTCCGACTTTCAAGATTCTTGCACCAGTCTGCAATTTTTGTACATGTATTGATATCGTTTGTGATACAGGGGTGAATGGAAGCGTTGTATTTTCTCCTAACTTTAAGGTACTAGTACACTTTAGAAGATGAAAAATAAGCATTTTTTCAAGATTTCTTTTCTCAGAACCTTTATAAAAATGAACATAAAACTTTTTACATATTAATATCTAACTCTTGAGAATACAAAAAATATATCTTTTTTCATTTATCCACGTACACAAATATTTTAGAGGGCGCCAAAGTCGAAGCCTCGAAAAAAAAATAGTTCCGATGGCGGACAGTTAATCTCAGGATTGGGATCTCTAAAACAAAAAAATCGTAAGGCATTTGAAAAAGGAAGGTTTCTTTTTTTTATTTTATTGGCTTTAGGATTTTATTTAGGCCAGAAACAAAGTAAGTAGTACATAATATAAAAATAATACAAACAAAACAATTATACATAATATAAACAAAACATAAATAAACATAATATATCTTATCTAAATTATCTAAATAGTAGGAAGGCTTCTTACGTGACAATTTACCACCGTTAGTGAAAAATTCCGCAAAAAAAAGATTTTATGGAAATTTTAAAAAAATTTGTGAAAAAATCGCCCGTTTTTCTTCAGTTTTTCATGGTTAAAAAATTTTTATTTTTATTTTTTGGTCAAATTGTGGTAAATTGTCACGTAAGAAACCTTCCTTTTTCAAATGCAGTACGATTTTTTTATTTCAGATTTCCCAATCCTGAGATTAACTGTTCGCCATCATTTTTCGAGGCCTCGACTTTGGCGCCCTCTACAATATTTGTGTACGTGTATAAATGAAAAAAGATATATTTTTTGTACTGTCTAAGAGTTAGATATTAATATGTAAAAAGTTTTATGTTCATTTTTAATAAAGGTTCTGAGAAAAAAATTCTTGAAAAAAATGATTATTTTTGGTTTTCTAAAGTGTACTAGTACCTTAAAAAATTCTGTGGAAAAATGGAAGAGCTGATTCTGTTTCATAGTCCTGTCATATTATCCCGGAGGCATCACTAAAATTTTGTTTTTTGAATTATCCGAATATCTCTTGTAAGAGCTGTACCATTTTTGGTAAACAAAAACACTGATTGACTCATAAAATAGAGGTTGGATTGATAAGATTAGAATGGTCCACATGCAGCCCAGATCTCAATCCTACTGAGCATTTATGGGATGAATTAAAAAAAGCTATTCGCCGTCATCCTAGGCCTCCAGAAAATTTGGTACAGTTATGGCCCTGGTAGAGGAATATCGGGCTACTCCCCAGGCAAGGATAATACATCTTTATTCGATGCCAAACAGATTGCGAGCAGTCGTTGCTGCAAGAGGTGGACATACCCGCTATTGAATTGTTTTGTTTTGTTGTTAATTTTGTTTTGTTAATTTTAGTGCGCTTGATAATTTTAATTAAATAAACCTTCAAAGCAAGTTTTTATTTACAGCTCTTACAATAAAAGAGCTATTCGGATAATTAAAAAAACAAAACCTTAGTGATATCTCCAGGATAACACAAAAGGAGTATGAAACACAATTATCCCTGCAATTTTTCCACAGAATTTTTTAAAGTTAGGAGAAAATACAACGCTTCCATTCACCCCCGTATAATGTTATTTACGCAAAAAATTTTTGTTACCGGAATAATAACAAACGACATTAATACATGTAGGTACCTACAAACTGATGCAAGAATCTTGAAAATCAGAGTACAAATAATAAAGTTATAGATTGTCAAACTTAATCAAAAATTTTGGGTGGCGGAATTTTGTGCCGGTGAGTGTAGAAAAAAAAATCGGGAAAGATTCAGAAACGCTATAAAAAACAACAAAACCAGTGGCAACTCGTGGGTCTCAAAGTGAAGCAAATCCTGTTTAATCCATAGTTCAATCCAGTTTTTTGTTTTCCAGGACTTTTCTTTCAAGAAAACGGAAAGGCATAGAATACTAAGAACACGAAGAAAACGAAAAGAAGAAAACTACAACCTGTTGATCTGAAATGTAGTAGGTCTTGGGCCCACACTTAAAAAAAATTATGATTACCTCCCTCACGAGACTTCGTTTATTTAGTCATTCATGTCGAGTCGGACAACTCTAATATAGAACATTTTCGGAAGAAACCGTGTTGCGCTGCATTGCTTTGCGACGTCGCAACGAAACAACACATTGTATGCCACACCTGCGTTGCGATAACACTGCAGTCGAAGAACACGTTTATCCGTCGATCCGTTGAAATATCGCAACTGATCGACGCGACGCAGCGCAACGCACTGATGGGCTGATGGGGCCTCCGGGCCTCGTTAGTGCGAGGCCCCATTAGTGCGTTGCGTTGCGCCGTCGCAACGGAACAACGCATCGGGACGAGGCCCCATCAGTGCGTTGCCACAGCATAGAAAACGCAACAGCAGTGACACACTAGTAGGCGGGAAAAGTTCGCGCACTATTACTGCGCAGATCGTCGGCAATTTTGTGCGTAGTACCAGACAATGTAGAAAATCGACAGTGTTGCCGATTTGTACATAATACTCAACTTTTATGACATTCATATTTTTTAACATAATTTTATACGTATGTCTGTGGGAATTATGTCAATAATTGGGACATAACAACAAAATATTGACGATGAATGGCGATTGTTTTGTTAATATTTTGCATAAATTCCAGAAATTATTCAAAAAGAATCTCTTACGGGTAATAAAGTTGGTGACATCGGCAACACTGATGAACCAACACATCACATCACCACTGAGATGTGCTACGCGAAAAATGGCGACCCTGTACTTTTCAACTTCAAAGGCGGCATCAGGGAGTGTCCTTGCTGGTTTCGTTTATTATGCTGTGGCGTTGCGTCGATCAGTTGCGACGTTTCAACGGATCGACGGACAAGGGTGTTCTTCGATGACAGTGTTATCGCAAGGCAGGTGTGACATACAATGCGTTGTTACGTTGCGACGTCGCAACGCAACGCACTAGTGGGGCCACGTCCCGATGCGTTGTTCCGTTGCGACGTCGCAACGCAGCGCACAACATTTTGTTGCGTTTGATATTGTGAATTTGCCAGACAAATTTTATTGTATAAAATGTAAAAAATATCCATGATAATATAAATTTTGACTAATATAATAAAAGGTAGTTTCCATATTTATTTGTTTACTTGATGGGTAGAAAAAAACGTTAGTATTTTCTTTATAAATATTTATTGTTATATTTGAGCAATTTGTGAAATTAAAATTTGGAGTACCTAGTATTTATGTCTAAATTAGTGTTTACTTGTACAAAACTCGATGTACTTGCATTATGGTTAACACACAGAGTGCCACCATGTATAAAAAAAATCAAGCCCCAAGGCCACATTTTTGTATTCCTAAATATTGTTTTTCGTAATGACTGTGAACACATATAGGCAACCTTTGTTGAAAAAAATATGTCTCCTTGTTTTTTGTTGGTGGATAACGGGTATCCACCATGGCCAAAACTAATAAATGTTTACTGTAAGGCCATGGTGGACAAGCGGTATCCACCAATGATGTCAGACTATTTAAGTGTGTGACAATGCCGCAATCACGTACAGAAGATCTGTTTGGCAATATTCCTATATAACAACTACCTATCACAAGTCACCGTATTATGTATTTCTATAAAACAATAATTCAAAGTTTTATTTCCGAAGAAAATAAAACTGTTAATGAGACCAAGTTTCTGGTTACTCCTTCGTGGTTTCTATTACTTGCAAACCATACGAATGATGAATTAAAGAGGAGTAGGGGAGATCTATCATTTGCATTTAACTTCCCGTCTATTCGACGTGGCAAAATTCCAACGAAAACATGGTCTCTATACTCATTTATGAGTAGAACTAATACAAAAGAATTTCGCCGTGAAACGAAAACAAGAGACGTAATATACATATAGAGTGTACATTCATGGTTGGTTCTGAATAGTCGCTAATTGTTTGAGCTCCCGATAAATTTAAAAATAAAGTGGTAACCGCAGCAAATTAATTATTTAAAATTTGAAAGACTAAGTAACACATCGTATATTATTAGTGAGTGAAAGATTTAAACAAAAACAATGGTGACTAACAGAGAAATCCGAGAAGAAATAGAACAAGCTGTAAATTCAGCTATTAGTAAGTGTATAAAAAGCGATACTCTTATCAGTGATATTTCAAAGCAAGTTTCTCAATCAGTTATAAACACAATTGAACAGAAACTAAAAACGATTGAGGAATCAGTGGCGGAGTTGAAGCGAATATATGAATTGAACTGTAAGTTTTGCACCAGCTTTGTTTAATTTATTTTATGTTTTGTTTATCAACGACCCAGTTAAATATTGCAAATTGACCTTGACCATAACTATGGCAAACTACCAATGTGAGAATTGTTTACATGAATTCCCCGAAAATGACAAATATAATAAGCTTCGTTGTTTTGGGGAATGTCAGCGAAATTTCTGTATGCACAGTTCTGGATACAACAAGACCATCACCAAAACTCTCCTGGACCCAAAAAATTCAAATCTAAGATTTTTCTGTAAACTATGTGATTCGCCTAGCCTCAGATATTTAAATGAAAAAATAACAAATCTATCAAAAAATCAGATACCTCATGAGAACTTTAATGCCTTAATTCAACTAACTAAAAAATTGACTGATAATTTGCAAGTTTTCATAGAGACATACGATTTATTAACAAAAAAATATGGCAAATTGGATTACCTTACAAAAAAAATTGACGAGATCCATAAATTAAATATCCTGATGAATCCTGAACATCTTTTAAAATCGGTACGGCAAATGCAACAAGATATCTTCAATATATCGTCAGTTTTTTTCGGCTGTTCCGATGATACTATTAAGGTTTAAGTTGAAGACTCAAATTCATCCGATATAAAATTGGGATTACAAAGGCTATCTGAAAACATCAGCGAAATATCTAATCAGATAAGTAATCTTTCCAGCAAACTACCTGCTATACAAACTGAAAAAGAGGTATCTAAAAAAAAGATAGTGTATGTCACTTCAAGCACCCAAACTGAAGGCCCTCAACATTTCCAAACCTGTCCAGAAAGCAAGTCAAAAGTTTCAGAAGATAAGTGTCATTTTGTTGTTATCAGTAACTTAACCGCAGCATACACCCCTATACAAATAGTACACTACATTAAAGAGAGGCTAAGTATCAAGGATTATATTAGATGTTACGCTCTCCCTAAAGACGCCAACACAGCAACTGGTTCCTCATTCAAAATAGGCATAAAATCCAAACCATCTATCGACTTATTATTTAATAAGGAAATTTGGCCACCTGGTGTTAACATTAAATGGTCTATAGAATCACCACACTCTGAACCAAAGACTTCATCTGAAGAAAATATGAATCCGAAGTACACCAGAAGCCAGGTTAGCTTGGAAAACCCAATTACCATTCCAAGCAACAACAAAAATGAAGTTGAAGACACCAATATATTTACAGACAAGCAGGCCATCACAATTTGCAAATCTCAAGAGCCTTTCCGTTCCCATATCAATTTTGTTAAGAAAGATACTTTGGAACCATCCATAAATTTGGATCCATTAACACCACCAAGAGTTAGACTAACTAATAACTCGAACAGTCGATATCTTCTTGCAAGATTAAGAAAACCGGACATCTTAAAGGCAATTAAACTACATCTTGCTTTTCTTCACGATCAGCCTGCTTCTGTATTTTACGACGGATATACCAACACCAGCGTGAAACTCTTTTTGGCTTCCGAAGGACTACCTACTAAGACTGAAGAACTACGAAAAGTTCTTCTAGAATTTAACCATGCCTATGGAATTGGTCCAGCTGAAGTGGAAGCTGGTCTGGCCGTTTATAGGTCCTATCTCACTTCGGAAAGAATTATACACCTACAAAAGTCAAGGGAATGTCACCGAAGTTATTATTCCACTGGCTCTCCAAAGCGAAATTTTTAAACAACACGACGTGTTCTGAGGGACTAGAAACCTCAAATTATTTTAGTGATGACAACTTTGGCATGGTTCTGATTAATATTCGTTCTATAAGAAATAAAACTGATGAATTATTTTTGTTTCTGGAGGAATTAGGATTTCCTCCGATAGTTGCGGTTACAGAGCACTGGCTTGAAGTTAACGAGCCTTTTTTTGTAGAAAAATATACCACAATTGCCAGGTATGATCGTCCAAGTTCGGCTCATGGAGGCACCCTGATTCTCTCTAGAAATAATGATTTTTCTCTGGTAACAAAATATGACTTTTTGTTAAGTGAATCCTTCTTTGAGTTTTCCTTAGTTTATAATAAAAATCTTAATCTTTACATTATTTGCATTTATAGATCACCTGATTCTACCGTGGAACTATTTTTTCAGAACCTGCTAAATTTGTTAGATGACCTGCCTCATAAAAGCAGAAAAATTCTATGCGGTGATTTTAACATTAATTGTGCTGCTGCTAGTGCTACCCAAGTGTCTCTGGCAAACATATTTGAATCGTATGGTCTCTCAATGCACGTTGATTCTCCTACAAGGATTACAAAAACTACATCTACCATAATCGATTATATTGTCTCAGATTTCTCACCCCTTGATGTCTGCTCTACAGTTATTAATGCGGGACTATCTGATCATGAAGCAGTGTATACGAAGTTTAACATCTTCAGCAAACCCTCCTCAAAAACCCGACGTTTAGGTAGGATTTTTTCCGCCCGGAATTTTCGTAAATTCGAAAATTTATGCTTAACTTCTGAGTGGCAATTTCCTTCTATAGACGTGGACTATAATTTCAGTGTTTTTCTAGATAAGCTTCTCCACATCTTCAATAAGGCATTTCCTTTAATTCCTATTAAGCCAAAACATCGGAAACCTTGGGTTACGAAAGGTATTCGCATATCAGCTAAGAATATGCGTTCACTACTATACATCAAGAAATTTACTACCAATGTTGCTGTCACTGAATATATCATGAAGTACAGGACAACATATCTAAAACTTGTCAGGTCAACTAAAAAAGCCTATTATCAAAATCGTCTGGGAAGCTCTAAAAGTGTTGCAAAGGAGACTTGGTCTATAATAAACTATCTTCGAAATAAAACTCACACAGCTCAATCATTTTCCCTTCCAAATCCTGAAAGTCTAAACGACTACTTCGTTAATGTGAGTAAAAATATAATATCAACAATTTTGCCGCAACAAGATCCTATTTCCTATCTTCCTAATTCAAGACAGGTCTCGAATTCATTCTTTTTACGACCCGTCGATAACTCTGAACTTATCCAAACAATCAATTGTATCAAAAGCAAATCATCCTGTAGTACTGATGGACTATCTATAAAAATTTTCTCTAATCTCACAGAAAATGTGTTGGAAATCCTCCTCTCACTAATTAATGATTCCTTCGAAAAAGGTAAATTTCCAGAGTGCCTAAAGACAGCCATTATTATTCCTCTTCATAAGGGTGGCGAAAAATCTGATGCCTGCAACTATAGACCTATTGCCTTACTACCGGTACTCTCCAAAATTATTGAGAGACTCATTAAAACTCGACTTATGTCCTTTATCGTTGATAACAACATTTTATCACAAAATCAGTTCGGCTTTTTAACAAATAAATGTACCACTGATGCCATGTTTTCTGTACTACATGAGGTTTACCAAGCACTAAACAATAATCTTTATACTGCCACTGTTTTCTGCGACTGCCAAAGCTTTTGATTGTGTAAATCACGACATCTTGATTACAAAACTAAATTTCTATGGAATTCGAGGTATTTCTTTGAATTGGTTCCAATCCTACTTGAATAATCGGAAACAACTAGTTAGAGCAAATGATACTGACTCTAGTCTCAAAAACATCGTATGTGGAGTACCACAAGGTTCAGTATTGGGTCCTATACTGTTCCTTATCTTTATAAATGACATCACTAATTTAAAAATCAATGGGAAAATTTTTCTTTTTGCTGATGATACCAGTATCACTTGGAGCAACTCAACTATTGCATCTCTTCATGAAACTATAACTTCGGATCTAATGACGATAAAGACCTGGTTTGACTCTAATTTACTCTCTTTTAACGTAAATAAAACATTAGCATTATCCTATAAAGGAGCTCTTCAACCTTTGCCACTTCATAACAGCCAGATCAGTACCGTTGATTCTGTAAAATTTCTTGGTATTTTTTGAGACAGCAACCTCAAATGGTCCCTTCATATCGATTTGTTAAGTAAGAAACTCGCCTCAGCTTGCTATGCAATACGATCTGTCTCAATTTAGCATCTTCTAAAATAACATATTTTTCGTTGTTCGAGTCTCATCTTCGATATGGTCTTCCTTTTTGGGGTTCTAGTACAGCTGCTCAATTTGATATCATTTTTAGATTGCAAAAAAGAGCAATAAGATATTTGTTTAGCCTCAGAAGATCTACACATTGCAGAAGTTACTTCAGAGATCACGAAATTTTAACACTTCCATCTTTATGTATTCTAGAAACGGTTTGTTTAATTCGTAAACACCTTCATGTCTTTCCATCAAGGCCCAATCATCTTTACTCCACCAGAAATTCAATCTTTGATATTTATTTACCGATTCCATCCACTGAGTTAGTAAAGAAATCTATATTATATTCCGCAAAGAAACTGTACAATCATCTTCCGTTACAACTTAAATCTGCAACATCTTTCCCTAAGTTCCGAAAAATGACAAAAGCCTATCTATCCAAAAGACCATATTATTCAATAGAAGAATTTCTTAATGAATAACTAAAAAAATTGGGTTCCATGCGCAGTAGCATAAACTTGTCAGTTCCTTATGTTGTACCTATTTTATTTTATTTGTTGTATGTTTAATTTGCAATTTATATATATTTTGCAATAAATTGTTTTTGTCTTGGCTTTTATATCTTATACTGTACATTATTGACGATTTATCTAATTTTAGTAAATTGTAGTTGTTATTTGCTACAGTAGGAAAAATGAAAGAATACCCATGAAAGAACATATAAAACACGCTGTATTTTCCTGTCACCATGTCACACAAAAAATTGGCCAGCTCGAGTACATGTAATAATTATTGTTATATGTACTTGCACTGGACAATTTTCTTTGTGACATGGTGACACGAAAATACAGCGTGTTTTATATGTTCGTTGATGGGTATTCTTTCATTTTTCCGACTGTATTTATATTATGTTTTTCTTTTGACTGTATGTAAGCTTTGTCCATAAAATTGTAAAAATTTTCAGTGGCAATAGAGCATATTTCTATTCTATTCTATAATTGAAAATTGAAAACTTTGAAAACAAAATGCTGAAATTGGAAGATAAATTTACCAACGCCGATTTAGTAGAAAGCAAAATGGAAATGAAAATGGACCAGATAGACCAATCCATGCGAGCAACTAGCCTGAGAATATTTGGTATGAAAGAGAAACCTCAAGAAAATACGTCCCAAGAAATTATAAATATACTCAGCAAAAAAATGTCTATTACCCTGTCAGATAAAGACATTGTGTCATGCTATAGAATTGGTAAGATGCAACAGAATAAAGTTAGAGGCATTTTCTTAAAATTAAACTATTTTACTACTAAAAAACTTATTTATGGAAAAAAAAGTTATTGAAAGGCACTGGTATAGATACGTGAAGATTTAACCCCCTTAAGAGTCAAGATGCTGAACCACGCTATAGAAAAATTTGGTTTAACAAATGTTTGGTCTGATAATGGTAAACTTCATATTACTAAGGACGGTAAAGTGATGATTGCAAGAAATAAAGACGAATTTGAAAAATTAGTTAATTAGTTATCTCTGCATATTGTTCAGGTATTTATTTTGATTCAATTAGGTTGTGGTAATTTATTGTTTTTATTTCTTTTTATATTTTTATATGTATTTTTTTGTTCTTATCTACTTATTTCTACAAAATATGAACCAGAATGAAGTGTTCTATCTGTTCAGTATTAACTGCTTTTGTGTTGATTTTATTTTATATACTTTTCTCTCACGTACTACATAATTGCAGTAATCAGTTTAGCACTTGTAAGATAATTTTTTTTTTATTCTCTTTTTGTTATTTCGGGAGTTCAGACGTAGAAATCTGAATGATGATTGATTATTTGGATAATTTAGATAATGATGAGATAAACACAATGGTGTTTAACAATTTTGAGGATAGCATGCAGAACAGGACTGATGGCGATAGATACTCTTTGGGCATCGTTCACTTTAATATAAGAAGTATACAAAAAAATTTTCAGGAACTTCTAGTGTACATTGAAATGTCCAAAAACATGTTCGATGTTATAATTTTGTCAGAAACTAGAGAAATAACTGATCTTAGTAACTATATAATACCAGGTTTTACTATTCATTATAATGAATCATTAGCTAATAAATGTGATGGTGTTGTTGTTTATATTAGGAATAATTTAGGTGCCTCGGTAAATATATTACCCATCAATGAAAGTAAATTTTCAAGGGTTACCTTTTCTAGTAAAAAATTATCTAATACAATTTGCAAAATAGGTATAACGGCTTTTTATAGGCTTCCATCAACAGATATTAAACAATTTTTAGGGGATTTGGGTGAATATTTTGGAACAATACAAAAACAAAATATTGAAATATTTGCAGGTGATATTAATATTGATTTAAAAAAAAAGAGATGAAGTTTATACAAACAGTTATTTGAATATATTAAATTCTAATGGTTTTGTTTCCTATATAAACAAGCCAACGAGAGTAACAATAAATACAAAATCAATCATTGATCATATATTTATAAAAACACAAGCTAATCTAAAACAGCAAATTACTATTGATCCGTTCGTTTTTCACACTGACATGACTGATCACTTCACTCCAGCCGTTTTGGTAAATAATCAAACTAAAAAAAACCCTACACCTGAATCTCCAGTCATAATTAAAAACCTTAATATCGGAAAACTACAACAGCTTCTAAAAAATGAACATTGGAATGATATTTATATAAACAAAATAGATTCTCAAGTTGCATATGATACATTTATAAATAACTTAAATAATTACATACAAACCTCTACGGAGGTAAAAAGTATGAATAAAAAAATATCAAAAATAAAACCCTGGATAACGGTGGGGCTGGTATCGTCAATCAAACGACGAGATTTTCTTAAAAACAAATTATTAAAACAATTTTCACCAGCACTTAATGCTGAATATAAAAATTATAGAAACAAACTTAATAGTCTACTTAAAAAAACCAAGAATGACTTTTATCAAAATAAAATTCATGAAGCTGGTGGAAACACAAAAAAAATGTGGAATATTATAAATGATATCTCTGGTCGGAATCAAAAATCTAAAAACATTGAACACATATCAATTGTTAATGACAATATAACTGTAAGTAATAACAAAGAAAAAGCAGATATGTTTAATAATTTCTTTTCTAATATTGGTGCTGATATGGCAAATAGAATACCGGTGACAAGTATACCTGATAATTTTATTGCTAATGATAAGGTTGAATCTAGCTTATTCTTAAAACCAGTAACTAAAAATGAAGTAACAATACTAATATCAAAGTTAAAAAATAACTGTGCTCCTGGACCAGATAAATTGTATGCTAAAACAATAAAAAATATCCATGATCTAATCTCACAGCCTTTAACTCATATTATAAATTTGTGTTTTCAAAGTGGTAAAATACCACTACAATGGAAAGAATCTACAGTCACCCCCATTTTTAAATCCGAAAATTCGAGTAAACTAAACAACTATAGGCCCATTTCTTTAATAAATAATTTTGCTAAAATATTTGAAATGGCCCTAAAAGAAAGGTTGCTTGAATTTTTTCATATAAATAAGGTTATTTCAGATAAGCAATTTGGTTTTGTAAAAAAATCAAGTACAGAAAGGGCTGTAGTTGACCTACTGGAGAAAGTGATAGGAGCTGTGGATGAATCATTGAAATGCGTAGTGGTTTTCCTTGATTTAGCTAAGGCGTTTGACACGGTCTCTCATAAAATTCTCTTAGATAAACTAAGTAATTATGGGGTTAGGGGAATTGCACTAAATCTAATAGCAGATTATTTGTCGGAAAGAGCTCAACGAGTAAAAATTGGCCCAGAATTGAGTTCTGAAACTACAATAAAATTCGGAGTACCACAAGGAACAGTATTAGGACCACTTTTATTTAATATTTATCTGAACAATATCACAAGAATTAATAGTTTCAACGGCCACATTGTTTGTTATGCCGATGACACAGCAATATTATTTATGGGGAAAACATGGGAGGAGGTTAAAACCAGCTCTGAAATGAACCTAAAACAGCTAAACTTATAGCTAAAATTTAACAAACTGACATTAAATATTAATAAAACAAAATATATCGCCTTTAGCCCAACAATTGTTGACCCACCTACAAATTTTCATATAAAATTGCATAACGCAAAATGTCAAGGACAAAATTGTGACTGTTCTTCAATAGAAAAAGTTTTCTCTATAAAGTATTTAGGTGTCTTCATAGATCAACATTTACGTTGGTCAGACCATATCACTCATGTCAGTAAACGAATAAGGGCTCTAATGCATACATTTTATATCTTAAGAGATATTCTACCCAGGAAAAAATTAATCATGGTTTATAACTCGCTTGCAGAATCAGTCTTAAGATATTGTATTGTAGCATGGGGTGGCGCGTTTAACAAAACTCTTAACATTTTAGAAACAGTTCAAAATACTCTATTAAAAATAATTTTTAAAAAAAGAAAACTGCATCCAACAAAAAAATTATATGATGAATCCGAGATATTTAGTGTTAAATCTCTCTACATCTACAACTGTGTTTTAAATGTTTATATAAACTCAAAAAAATTTAAATTTCAAAGCAACCGATTAACTCGATCAGTAACAAATATGGATATTAGTATTCAGCAGTTCAAAAAATCAGTAACACAAAGATCCCTAATGTTTGGACCTAAATTTTATAACATAATTCCTATACATATCAAACAAGAACCTAAATTATTTAAATTTAAAAAATACATAAAAACCTATCTAAAAACCCACTTACAATTATTTTTGGACGCAATGTCTTAATGTATGAACGACAGCATAATCAGAGTAGAATTTGGGTGTATATTGGTATTATAATTAACAAAGTATTCAGCAGCTAGAGAGGTTTACCGTCCGTCTTGTTCTGTTGCATTATCTCTTCGATAGTTAGGTATGTTACTTCTAAGTTCCAACCTTAATACTACTTTTATGTACAATTGATACAGTTTCGATTGACATAGTACAGTGCAAAACAGGCAACTCTTGCCTAGGCATGGTGCTGAGTCAGTCGATACTAATAATAATATAAGATCTAAATGTAAAATGTTGTACACACATATTTTTGAATAAAATTTGAAATCTGAATTTGAATATATTTCAGTCCGTTCAGAGAGCACCATAAACATCCTAATAGTCCAGAAAGCTACTGCGCATCCGCTAGGAAAAATATTCTAATTCAGATTTTTTGCACAATCTTACTCAAAAAGGACTCCTTTTAACAAATTTGCATGTTGCCAGGACCAAAAGGTGGTCAAAAATTTTTTAAACGTTTTTTTTTGTTTTTTTCTTAAAATTATTTTTTTTGCATGGAAAAAAGTTTTTTTAGGTTTTTTGGATCATTCCAAACAGAAAAGGTCTTTAGTAACTTTTCTCTAGAAATGATAGTTTTTGACATATAAGCGATTAAAAATTGAAAAATTGCGAAATCGGTTATTTTTAACCCTCAAAAACTATGTGAATAACTGAAAATTTGAATGTTGCCAAGGTAGACAGATATTCTTTAAACATCGATTGATGAAATCCCGAAGAGTTTTTTGCAATACAATATTCAAAACTCCTATTTTTTTTAATTGCTAATCAAGCGTGCTCGACACTATTTTCCACCGACAGTATGGTGCAAATGAAAGGAATAAATTCGTTATTTCGTAAACCAGCGACTTTAAGGAAAAATCCCGAAACAGGTCGATTTTTATTTTTAAGTTATGATATTGTGACATATATGGTATACTAGTGACGTCATCTGTCTGGGCGTGATGACGTAATCGATGATTTTTTTAAATGAGAATATTGATCGTGTGGTAGCTCATTTGAAAGGTTCTTCAATTCTCTATTCAGTAATGTAAACATTTACATAATTATTTATACAGGGTGTCCTTCTACTTCTTTTTTTGTCAAATAATTTAATTTAATAAAAATTTTTTGGACACCCTGTATAAATAATTCTGTAAATGTTTATATTACTGAATAGAGAATTGAAGAACCTTTCAAATGAGCTAGCACACGACCCCTATTCTCATTTAAAAAAATCATCGATTACGTCATCACGTCCAGATGGATGACGTCACTAGTATATCATATATGCCACAATATCATAACTTAAAAATAAAAATCGAACTGTTTCGGGATTTTTCCTTAAAGTCGCCGGTTTACGAAATAACGAATTTATTCCTTTCATTTGCACCATACTGTCGGTGCAAAATAGTGTCGCGCACGCTTGATTAGCAATTAAAAAACAAAGAAGTTTTGAATATTGTATTGCAAAAAACTCTTAGGGATTTCATCAATCGATGTTTAAAGAATATCTACCTACCTTGGTAACATTCAAATTTACAGGTTTTCACATAGTTTTTGAGGACTAAAAATGGCCGATTTCGCAATTTTTCAATTTTTATTCGCTTATATGTCAAAAACTATCATTTTTAGAGAAAAGTCACTAAAGACCTTTTCTGTTTGGAATGATCCAAAAAACCTAAAAAAAACTTTTTTCCATGCAAAAAAAATAATTTTAGGAAAAAAACAAAAAAAAAAAAACGTTTAAAAAATTTTTGACCACCTTTTGGTCCTGGCAACATGCAAATTTGTTAAAAGGAGTCCTTTTTGAGTAAGATTGTGCAAAAAATACGAATTAGAATATTTTCCCTACCGGATGCGCAGTGGCTTTCTGGACTATAACTAGTTTCATTCTTATTATAAATCATCACAGAGTGTATATATGGATAGCTCTGAACAAACTGAAATAAACCCAGCCTAGTAGTATCGAATCACGACAAAATAACAAGATATGGATGCAGTAGCGAAATCTGTCTAAAATAATTGAAAGTTTTATTTCTGAAGAAAATAAAACTTTAATAAGACCCAGGTACCCACGTAATAAAATCCGACTTGACGGAATAAAAAGTAAAATATGGTCCCAACATGAAATGTCCGTTAAAAGGGGAAACCGAGCCACGTAATGATTGCACAAAGCCAATTTTAACCCAGAATTATAAATATCCTTAATTCGTTACTTTAACTATTTAGGTATTTTGTTTACACAACATTATCTATTATTAATAAATATTTATCTCTCAACTTTTGAATATTAGCCGGGCTCTTTTAGCAAAAGATTTTGTTTAACCGAATGATATCTCACACTCAGCAGAAACGATGTTTAGTCTTATGATGTGGTATTTAGATTCCTACTAACTAATAAGGAAAAAAAATTATTGAATGGGTATCTTTAAGCGTAGGTATGCTAACCTTATTATATTTTTTATCAGCCTTATTACATTTTTTATCAGGGTGATATATCTTTAAAAACTTTCGATACGATATTACTGTCGGTTTTGCAACGCAAGGAGATTATTATTTTATGATTAGAGGACGATTCTCAAAAACTGGACAATTAATTTCAGAGCGAAGAAGTCGTCTGCTGGGAAAGGATGTACAAAATAATTTTACGTTGTAATTATGACCTCCGTGTACGTGTCAAATGTGTCAAGTGTTTTTTAATGGATATTTTGATTCTATATGTATATTCATGGTATTGTTCGTAATGCGCATAAGGCCAATTTTCCAAATTTTTGTTACATAGGTATTTTTTGCGTCTCAGAGTCTCTAAGCATATACCCGAACTAATATACTCCCTAAAACGACACTTAGTCCTAACTGTAAGACGTAAGAGTCTCACAGGTTTAGTCTGGTTCTTGCTCAAATCGTGGTCAGTCTTGGTCTTGGTTTTGATAAAATTGGTCTTGCGAAAACGCAAGAACAAGACCAATACCGATTTTGGGCAACACTAATGTTGCGATGTACTTAATCCAAAGTGAAGTCTTTTTGAAGACTACAAAAACATATGGTACTGATCCAATAGATCTGTACAAGCAGGTACAGAGTTTCAGGAATAAATTAAAGACGTACAATAAACAGTATGATCCACATATTTATAACATATGTTCCAAAAAAAAAAAATTATTTTTACTACGTGCCAATGCTACTAAAGTTGTATACTATTCAAAATTACATGTTCGATAATGATAATATTTATTTATATGAAAAAATATTTATTGCAAATTTTAAAGACCTTATCTACATTATAAAAATTATGTTTGTGATAAGTTTGCAGAAATATGGGACATACAATTTTAAGACTGACGCCATTATTGTATTTTTAATCCTATTTTGATGTTTAAAGTATTATTACTAAATAATACATTTTTCTATGGATGCTATGCAATGTGCAACTTCTCTCACTACTTACATGCATTCAAAACGAACAATTTCTCAGGCAGTGAGAAAAGTCGGCCATTGCAGTGAGAAATATTTTCTCTCACGGGTTCACCGCCGGTTTACATACATAGGATCGCCATTTCCATGGTAACATGCACAATAAAAACACAATTATTTTTGTCAAATAAAATGTGTTCAAACTTATCAAAACTTATCAAAAATTACCTTTTAAGACTACTCAACTGTGAATTATAATTTTAAATAAATAAAGTATATAAATATTAAGAATATTAAATACCTATGTGTATATATGTATTTTATTTCAATTAAGGCATATAATATACCTAAAAGCACCTAAATTATTTAATTTTGAAATTTGAACTCTTGACAAAAACGCATCCATAGAAAAAGTACAGTGTACAACACGAGAGAAAATGACATATTTCTCTCTCGCTTGATTTGCGGCACTCGTCTCGTGCCTCGGCTCGTGCCAACAAACTTCTGCGCTCGTGAGAAATATATCTTTTCTCTCTCTTGTTGTACAATATACTATTTTCTAATCTCATACTATAATATTATATCAATTATGATGTCACTACCTGTATGAACTTCATATCATAATGAACTTCATTATGATACAGATTTTCATTAAGATACAGACTTTTAACCAATAGAATCGCGATATGGCATTCGCGTTCGCGATAAAGGTGGCACACGCGCTGTGACCAATGGCGAGTCAAATACATACGCTTTGACAGTTCTCAATATGTAAACAAACTGTCAAACTGACAAACTACTTAATTTATTTGCGTAACAAAATTAATATATTCGAATATATTTTTGTGAATGATCATAGAAAAAATCGTGTATACAACTGGCATTTAATTATCATTATGAAGCTCGTACTCTATACGAAACTCGCTGCTAGGCGGTTCGTTTCGTAACCCTCATACTCGCTTCATAATGACCATCATTAAATGCTCGTTGCATAATATACTATTAAGATTCTCTTTATCCATTAAATAAGCCCCCCGTAAGGTTAAAGCTTAAAATTCAAAAGTCGATACTTTGGAGTATACGTAAAACAGGCTTTTAATTCCTACAAAAACCAGAATAGCTAAATCAATCACGGAATAAAATCCGACTTGACGGAATAAAAAGTAAAATATGGTCCCAACATGAAATGTCCATTAAAACGGGAAACCGAGCCACGTAATGATTGCACAAAGCCAATTGCACACTCACACAAATTAGTGGAATAAGCATTCATTCAGTGAAAAAGGTAAATTAAAAAGACAGACATTTCAGTCCTTTATTCTTTTTAAATACACTGCTCGACCTAATATTTGTAACTTTATAATTTATTGTATAATAGTTGTTCTATTATAATATCTGCACAAACGTCATGATTCGTTTGCAAACAAGTTCAATCAAAACATTCTACATCGATATTGTAGGTAATGTAACTGGTATGTACTGTCAATGTAATAATTAGGAAATAGCTAATATAATCCGATCAACTTAGACATCAAAATGCTTGGCAAATAACAAAAATTGCCGGAGAGCCAAATTTTGGTGGAGAGCTAGGGTATACCATAACAAATAAAGTTTAAAAAGTCCCCATCGATCCCATGTGTGCGTCAAAAGTTATTCGGCGTCAAAGGTCAAAATTTGAGATTTTTTGGATTTTTTTCAAAAACGGTAAGTTTTATCAAAAAAAAAACCTGAAATCAAAGTTGTAGATCTTAACATTCTCTACAAAAATTGTCTTTACAATTTTTTTTTAAGAGTTACCATTCCTGAGATATCGCGATTTTAAAAGTTACTTTATACATTAGATGCACATATAAGAAACGTATATACATATGTGGCCCTTAAGACAAGTATAAATGCCTATTGGTATCTCTTTTATATAGTATATTATACTATTCTGAAAATATTTCTTCAAAAGGTAATCAGTCCCAAACTGAATTTCCTCTATCCACGTGGCCTTGAAGAACATTTGGCTATACCATTGTTTAAAAAAGAACAGATTGTCTATTATAGGCAATGGCTACAGTATTGTCCGTAGGTCTGGTTCATAATATTATCTGTTTCTTTTAGTGCTAAAGGTTCAGTTCAAGTGGATATAAGTACTTATTACAAGCGTCTACCATTTAGTACCGTTACCGTTATTTGTACAATTTTATAGTTTTAACAATGTCTCCCCTTATCACTTTTCGATGCAGCTGGAATGCGTAAAACAACAAAGTCAGCAATTTATGATTGCTTTGAATCAGTCAATACTGAGGTTGATCGTAGAAACGCTACTTACGTTATTGATGGAGGGTACCTACTACATCACGTTGTGTGGGATCGAGAAGAAACCTTTAGCGTTATTTTTGATAAATATGTTCAGTATCTACGCAGACATTACGGGCTTACAGTGACAGTGGTATTTGACGGCTACAATGACTAGACAAAGAATATTAAAGCTGCAGAACAACGTCGTCGAACTACAAAAACATCATCGGGTTCCGAGATTATCTTTGATGAAAATATAACAGTTCCAGCGAATCAACAACAATTTTTCGCAAACATTAATAATAAATCTCGTTTCATTTCCATGTTAACTGACAAATTAACAGCAGCGAATATTGAAGTGAAACAAGCTAAAAATGACGCAGATGTCCTTATAATTGAGACAGCAATTGAAAAATGTAAGGCAACAAACACAACAATTGTAGTTGGTGAAGATGTTGATTTGTTGGTACTGATTACTGCAAGGACTCCAGTAGATAAAGTTATTTATTTTCTGAAGCCTGGAAGGGCTCAACAGCGAACAGAGATATATTTTTCGAATAGTTTATCGGCTTATCCCAAATGCCAAAAGTACATTTTATTTTTACATGCGATAACCGGCTGCGACACTACGTCCGCAATGTACAGAAGGGGCAAAACGTAAGTACTTAAATTATTCGAAAAAAAAGATTTGACTGACTGCTGTAAAGTTTTTACAGAACTTGTTTTACACCGCAAACAATAATTACGGAAGGAATTCGCTTTCTTCTTGCGGTTTATGGAGCTCAAAAAAAATTATTTGTCTTGATAAATACCGATACTTAACTTTTGTAAAAAATACGCGAAACAAGAAACAAGTACAACTATCATGTCTTCCTCCAACATCAGCATCTGCTTTTCAACATTTGTATCGAGCATATTATCAAGTTCAAACATGGCTAGGCAATGAACTGAATCCAGAAGACTGGGGTTGGAAATTAATAGATAATACTCTGGAACCGATTAAAACCATACTCCTACCTGCTCCAGAAAAACTCCTTAACACTATTTTTTGCAATTGCAAAAAAGGTTGTAGTGCCAAATGTGGATGTAAAAAAGTCGGGTTGCTGTGTTCTCTAGTGTGTACCAACTGCCAAGGTCAGTCTTGCTCAAATGTCCAGTTTAGTACAACAGAGGAAGATTCCTGTGATTTTAATGAAGAGACCAATGACTCAGTCACATTTGAACAATTTTTGAACATCCAGCAAGAGGAAGAGGAAGAAGATGAAATCAAAGAAGACTTGACTGTTGAAGTAGACTTTCAAGAATATGAATCTGATTAAAACATCTAAAGAAATCAAAACAATAGTTAACCTAATAATCAATAGCAATATCAATAATCAATATCAATAATAAGGTAATATCTAGAACTTGACCGGTATTGTTTCCTTAAATTATCCTAAAATTGTCAAAACAGTTAGTGGAGTAGGCCTACAGGGGAAACCACGGTAAAAAAAAAACGCGCTGAGTACACTACTTCACAGGTGGTGTGGAAACGTGTGCATATCATGTATAATGTGACACTTTGAATCGCGATATCTCAGGAATGGCAACTCTTAGGAAAAAAATAGTAAGGACTATTTTTGTAGACAATTTTAAGATCTACAACTTTGGTTTAAGGTTTTTTTTGATAAAATTTACCGTTTTCGAAAAAAATCCAAAAAATCTCAAATTTTGACCTTTGACCCCGAATAACTTTTGACGCACACATGGGATCGATGGGGACTTTTTAAACTTTATTTGTTATGGTATACCCTAGCTCTCCACCAAAATTTGGCTCTCCGGCAATTTTTGTTATTTGAAATGTCTATATAGACCGGGTTAATATCGGTGGACGTATTTTATAAAGTTATATTGTACATTTATATTAAACTATGCTATGAAACAATATAACTTTATAGAATAAACACAATATAAGTTATAAATTCCAATAAACACAACAAATGCGCTAATGTCACTGTCACTGAAAATTATAAACGTCCAAATTCGTAGTATAGGGCTTTTCATTCACAGTCATTTGTTTCGAGCTTCTGTCTTGTGTCGTAACTATAATCCGTGTATATACAGATTATACAACATAAAATATGACGGAAGCTCGAAACAAATGACAATCGACGAAAAGCCCTATACAAGGTAAACTCGGTTCGCTCAACTGATATTCATTTTGACAGATTCAGAGTAAGAAACATATAACACAAAAATTCCTACCTCGCACTTCGCATTATTAACAGCGAAATGAGACCATGAGGGCCAGAGTGGCCTAACTGATTTTAACATTACTTTACATAATCGAAGAAAACGATCAGAATCTATCAATGTCTGATTGTTTTAGTAGTTTTATATTGACCAAGAATCATTATTGGTCAACATACAATTACTAAAAGAATTGGATATTGATAGCTTCTGATCATTTTCTTTGATTATGTAAAGTAATGTTAAAATCAGTTAGGCCACTCTAGCTCTCATTAATCTTCCATTAAGAAAGAAGAATTATTGGAAATAGTAGGAATGTGTATTAATCTCATACAATTTTGTGGAATTTATTTATTTCATTAAAAAACCTTTCAAATAAGCTCTCATAAATGTTTTTTGCATAAGAACTAACTGACTTATGACGAAAATAAAACCGCTCTCTGCTTTTTTCTTTTTGAAATGTAAAAATTAAACCTTCGTCATTACAGTCCTAATAGAAATGAATAAAGTCTAGGCGTCAAATAGAGGTCACCGTGTCCTTTTCAATTCTGATGGACAAACTCAACGGTTTCTTCTGAATTTTTGGCTGCTGATTACAATTTTCGAAGGTGGATTTCGATCCTAGTGGTCAAAAAATTGTTATAAACCATTTAATTGTTTATAAGGCAATAAACTAAAGGCTTATAAGGCTCATAAATTAAAAGAGATAAAAAAAATATTTCAAATAAAATTTGTTCCTTAATAAAATACGAAGAAAAAAACGTTAACTAAACTTAAATCTAACAATCAGAACTCCAGATATTGTAAAATTAGTGCACAATGCAAATTGCAAAATAGGGGTGTAAAGCTAGTTCGCGTCCGTAGTAGAACACTACACGTGCACCCTGGGTCACGCTAAATGAACTAGCACAAAAGGCGCCAGACAATCTTGAATCTCCTGGCAATTCAAATATCACAGAAAATCTTTCCAGGAATGACACTTGTAAATGGACCTTATCAGGACCACTTGACCAAAGAACTCGGACCAAGCATACGAGTTTGCCATTTTAACATAGAAGGCATAAGCAGGGCAAAATGTCAAATCCTGCACAGACTTTTAAAAGACAACGAAGTTGACCTAGTAGCACTTCAGGAAACGCACACAGAAAACGAAGGTCAACTAAGCTCAAGAGGAAAAATCCCCGGCTATGATCTTTTGGGCGCTACCTACGATAGAGCTTACGGAGTGGCAACATATGTCCGTTCAAACATAGAAAATGCAGCATTAATCGCCACTTCTACCGAGAACAACATCCACGAGGTAACTGTGAAAATAGGCAATGTCATAATAGCTAACATATACAAACCTCCTGCTATTACCTGGCCTGCATAGGCGCCCATACACACGGGCAGGGGGGGGCCGTGGCCCCCCCCCTAGCTTTTCGGGAAAGAAAAAAATTAAATTTATATTACATAAACGTATTTTTGTCAAAACAATATTGGATAATTTTGAGAGATAAATTGGAAACAACATATTTATTGATAAAAAAAATTCACATATTCACACATTTCGGGAAAAAAAATTAAATTTATATTACATAAACGTATTTTTGTCAAAACAATATTGGATAATTTTGAGAGATAAATTGGAAACAACATATTTATTAATAAAAAAAATTCACATATTGGGTAGTTATTAATAGTTTAACAGAAAATCTTTGTGTCTGCGACAGTGGTCTGTATGGAATGTGCATAATACACATTTCCCACAATCACGGTACGCTACTAACGAAAACATTGAAAGAGATTAGAGGCGTGGGAAACATATACACTGTAATTGACACCCAAAATTACAAATTAAATGAATCATTTATAATACTGCAAAAAAACCATATCAGCAAGAAATCCGATCTCTGATCGATAATCACTAATGAGCCATTTGTCTTTAACAACTGGTATAAAATAGTAATTATTTTTTAAATTTTGAAAAAATTCATACTGAAAAATAATTTTTTAAATTTATTGAGCATAGTCAAATTTTAGTTTGCAAAAGTATTTTTTTAGTAAGTAGATTATTTTTAAAGTGTTCATTATGATGAACAGAACAATTTTATTTAAATGAAAAACAGGCGATCTTTCATGATGAATGAGTGTTATATACAGGGTGTCCCAAAAGTAGCGGAAAGGCCGAATAATTCGCGAAATGAACATCGGATCGAAAAACTGAAAAATACATGTTCAATAATTTTCAAAAATCTATGCGATGACACTAAACAAGTCCACCACTTCAACCCCTGGGTGTGGAGTGGGGGGTAACTTTAAAATCTTAAATAGAACCCCTAATTTTTGTTGCAGATTTGGATTTTCCTTGTAAAAATAAGCAAATTTTATTCGAGCCATTTTGCGAATTGTGGATAGATAGCGCTATAATCGGAAAAAACGGTATATCGTGATACCACAGCAAAATTATAGAAACGGTCTAATATCTCGAGAAATATACTTCCAAATAAAAACTAAAAAACACGTGTTTAATATTTTTCAAAAATCTATAGAATGACACCAAACAGGATTTTTCATTCCATACTCCGGAGGTGGGGTGAAAGTTAACTTTAAAATCTTAAATAGGAACCCCCGTTTTTTCTTGCAGATTGAGTTTCCTCCTCAAAAAATAAGTAACATTTATTCGAACTTTTTTAGAATTGTTGACTTGACGGATGGCGCTATATTCGGAAAATGCGATTTATTTGCGCCACCTATCAACAATTCTAAAAATGTTTGGAATATGTGTGCCTTATTTTTCATAAGGATTCTATATCTGCAAAAATAAAGGATCCTTTTTAAGATTTTAAAGTAAAAACTTGGTTCGACACATACTTATGGTTAGTCTGCTCGCCAAAGTTGAAGGGAAGGCTTTGCAAGCATTGTATTCTTTTCAAACGGGTTTTAAAGAGAGGCCCAACTTTTGTGGTACTTATGACATTTCCATTTAAAAACTTGGTCTAGTGTTTAAATGTATGCATAATTCCTCACAACAGGGTTCAAACTAGGTTTTTTAGGTGGTTTAAACTACAGTAGACTCCCTCTATAACGAGAACTGAAATGGTGAATTAATTATCTCGTTATAAGCGGATCTCGTTATATCAAACAATAATAATAATGAAATTTTTTTATGCCTCTTACGTAGTTTATTATGTGTCGATGGTCAACCTGAACAGTGAACAATGAGACTTCGCCGCCATAGATTGTAAATTTCCTATAGTATTCAATATCGGTCGAAAAACAGGCAGATGTTTATTACAGGTGGCCGAGTTTATTATAGCACTGGCCTCGATAATAAGACAGACGTTGGGCATTTCTATGTACAGGTAGTTAAGGCATTTATTTATTTATGACCATTACAACGCTAAAAACAGGTAAAGACAAGTATTCTTCGATTTAAATTTTCCTCGTTATAACCAAATATGCCTCGTTATAGAGCGTTATAGTTCAATAGGATGGGGGACATGAAAGGAGCCTCCACGTAGATTGTGATCACTTGTGAATACAATCGGGCGTCCCCTGGAAACAAGTAATGTCGGCTAATCCTTTCAACACCGGTGCACCAACAACACAGATTCAATCAAAATCAAAACGGTCTTTATCAAGGCCATTTTTGATGACGACCTCAATTAATATTGAAGGACTATCAGCAGATAAAGAAGACCTATTGTCTAATATGTGCAGAGAACATGGTGTCGATGTTCTACTGGTTCAAGAAACCCATAGAGGTACTGCAAGCCGCAGACCAAGGATTCGGGGTATGAAGCTCATACTGGAGAGACCACACGACCAATATGGTAGCGCAGTCTTCGTCAGACCAGATATCGACGTAGCATCCACATCTCTAACAGATCAAAATGACATCGAGATCCTCACAGTGGAGATAAACTCCTGTACAGTAACGTCAATGTACAAACCACCAAACGCTGACTTTGCTTTTGAGGAACCGAATAACTTTCAATCACAGCAAATCAAATTCGTACTGGGTGACTTCAACTGTCACAGTGTCGCGTGGGGTTACAACGAAACAGATTCCAATGGCGAAGAACTAGAAAAATGGGCTGAAAGCATGAACCTAAAACTTATTCACGATCCAAAGCAGCCTGCGTCGTTCAACAGCGGAAGATGGCGCAGAGGTTACAACCCAGACAATATATTTGTCAGCGACAGAATTGGAGACCAGGTGACAAAAATCGTTGGAAGCGCTCTCCCAAAGACACAGCACAGACCAATAATTTGTCTTTCCAACGCGGCAATCAGATACGAAATTGTTCCTTTCAAGAGAAGGTTCAACTTTACTAAAGCAAAATGGGAAAAATTCTCTGAAACATTGGATCAAGAAGTTTCCCAGCTAGAACCTTGCCCTGATTCATACGATAAATTTGTAGAAATCGTAAAGCAAGTATCACGGAAATTTATCCCTAGAGGTTGTCGAACTGAGTACATAGCGGGGCTCAATGAAGAATCTAAACCCCTACTTAAAAGATACGAACAGCTATATGAAGAAGACCCTTTCTCGGAAGCGACAATACAGGCTGGGGAGGAAATGTTACATGCGATATCCGCCAACAGAACGGAAAGGTGGTGCAAGCTGGTCACGAGTCTGGACATGAAACAAAACAGCAGACGTGCCTGGAAGCTGATTCGGAATCTTGGCAACGATCCCGCTGCTCCGGCAGTCAACATGACAGAAGTCACACCCGATCAGATAGCCCATCATCTTCTAATGAACGGTAAGACGACATCAAGAAAGAACAAGGTGAGAGCTCAACGGAATATCGACGAAGAAAGAGATGTTCTAGGTACCTCTTTTTGTCTAGAGGAGATGAGAGGCGCGATCCATCAAATGAAAGATAATAAAGCGGCTGGCCTGGACGACATACGAACAGAGCAAATAAAGAACTTTGGACTAAAAACCGTAGAGTGGCTCGTAAAAATGATGAATTGCTGCATCCGTACATTACAAATCCCCAAAATCTGGAGAAAAGCTAGAGTGGTAGCCCTCTTAAAACCAGGGAAGGATCCGGCGGATACAAAGAGTTTTAGACCTGTATCTCTCTTGTGCCACCTTTTCAAGGCCTTTGAAAGAATGATACTGAACCGGATCGCAGAATATGTGGAGACTAAAATTATTCCAGAACAAGCAGGATTCAGACCCGGAAAGTGCTGCTGCAGTCAAATTCTTAATCTCACCCAACATATTGAAGATGGTTTTGAACGGAAGGAAATAACAGGAGTAGCGTTCATAGACCTAACTGCCGCCTATGATACAGTTAACCATCAACGGCTACTCGCAAAACTCTACGAAACTACAAAGGACTTCCGACTAACAAGGTTAGTGAAATGTCTCCTCCAGAATAGACGCTTCTACGTAACGCTCCAGTCCAAGAACAGTCGGTGGAGGGACCAAAAAAATGGGCTACCACAGGGAAGTGTCCTCGCGCCGTTTCTATACAACATATACACCAACGACCAACCCATACACCAACAAACAAGGCAATTTATTTACGCTGATGATACAGCGGTGGCAGCTCAGGGAAGAACCTTCAATGAAGTCGAAGTGAAGCTGACAGATGCCCTGGGAGACTTAGCTCTATACTATGATAAAAACCATCTGAAACCCAATCCCACAAAAACCCAGGTATGTGCTTTCCACCTGAGAAACAAGCATGCCCGAAGGTCGCTGGAGGTGGAATGGCGTGGTCAGATGCTGGAACACAACAAGACGCCAAAATACCTTGGCGTCCGTCTGGATAGAACTCTGTCTTACCGATACCACTGTCAAGATGTTAAGAAGAAAGTAAGTGCCAGAAATAATATCATCCGCAAGCTAACTAATACAAAATGGGGAGCACAACCACACACTCTCCGCACTTCTGCCTTGGCATTATGTTTTTCGGCCGCGGAGTTTGGAGCACCAGTATGGGCAAACTCTGCTCACGCAAAGAACGTCGACGTGGCTCTAAATGAAACGGTCCGTATAATATCGGGTTGCCTGAAACCGACACCTATCGAAGAGGTATACCCCATTGCTGGAATTGCTCCACCACCAATCAGGAGAAAGGTCACGTCAGAGGTAGAACGGAAAAAGCAGGAGACGGACCGAAGACACCCCTTATATGACCACCAAACTCAGCCAAGCAGACTAAGATCTCGGAAAAGCTTCCTGAAAACATCAAGATCCATCCCCGAAGCGCCAGAGACGCGCCGAATACACCTATGGCAAGCGTCAACTACTGCGACACATTTTCCTCCCTCGGAGGAAATGGCTGCTGGACACAATTTACCGTATCCGACTTGGAAAGCGCTAAACAGACTAAGAACCGGCGTTTCACGTTGTGCTAGTAACCTGAAAAAATGGGGATACCAGGAGGACGATACCTGCGACTGTGGCGCGGTTCAGACCAGCCGGCATCTACTATCATGCACAGAGATGAGAGAGACCTGCACAGAACAAGACTTAATTATAGCAAATGACAGGGCCATCTATGTGGCCAACCATTGGAAATACAGAATTTAAAGTTGTTGGTGTTCCGGACACGGAAAGTAAGTAAGTAAGTTCAATAGGGATTTCATGGGACACCTAATGTACCTCGTTATAAGCGAAACCTCGTTATATCCGTGTTCGTTATAGAGAGAGTCTACTGTATATATTGTCATCCGAAATATACAAAATGTAATGTGCAACATCTTCACGTTTGGCCCCCCCCTAAAAATTTTTATATGGGCGCCCTTGCTGGCCTGTCCAAGTTCTTAATCCCTATGAACACCCAGCCATATACGTAGGGGATTTCAACAGCCACCATGAGATGTGGAAATACTCAGACACTGACAGAAATGGCACGTCCCTTGTGGAATGGGCAGAGGAACATGGTGCCCACCTTCTATTCGACGTCAAAGATAGAGGCACTTTCAGATCTGCGGCCTGGATGAGAGAATATAACCCTGATCTCTGTATTGTTACCATTGACAACAAAGGCCAACCGCTAGCAGCATCACGAAGGGTTATGCCTGACTTTCCACATAGTCAACATCGCCCCGTCCTAATCAAGATCGGTATCAGCATTCCGATTATAAGATCGTTCCCACGCCCCAGATGGAACTTCAAGAAAGCTAACTGGTCTGCTTTCACCAGTAACCTTGACAAATGCCTAGGATGGATTCCACCAAAGAGCCAGAACTACGGGAGACTAACAGGAGCAATACTCACCTCAGCAAAAGCGACAATCCCTAGAGGATACCGCAAAGAATGTATCCCTGGTTGGACAGAACAGAGCGAAAAACTGTATGAAGAATATTGCGAAGATGGAAAGCAGGAGATTGCAGACGAACTACTCCACAGCATTGATGCTGCCAGGCGTGAAAAATGGACCCAGACAGTAGGTAGAAAACCTAGACTTTCAGAAGTCAAGTCGACAAGCCTGGTCCCTACTACGGAAACTCGGAAGTAGCAACCCACCCGCTCGCCAAACCAACCTAGTAACTCCAGACCAAATAGCTACGCACATAGTGTCAACCTCTAGGGCACCTCAAAACCGTTTACATACAATTAAAGTAAAAAAAGACCTCAAAACCATAAAATCTAGTCTTGCACACTCAACAGAATATTCCAACCCATTTACGCATGAAGAAATATCGCAAGCCCTAAATGAAATGAAAACAGGAAAAGCGCCGGGTTTCGACGCCATTCACGCTGAGTTCCTCAAACATAGCGACAGATTCACTAGGCAATGGCTCGCAAAATTCTTTTCTGACATCCTTCAAACGGGAAACGTCCCCCACCAACTCAAAAATGCAAAAATCGTCGCCATTTTAAAACCAGGGAAAAGTAATAATTCACCGAAAAACTACCGCCCCATCGCACTCTTGTGCGATGGCGTTGTAATGGCAAGACTGTTGTATAATAGAATCAGCAAAACCATATTCCAACACTTACCAGTGGAACAGGCAGGATTTCGGCCAAACCGCAGCTGCACAGACCAGGTACTCGCCCTGACCAATTATGTGGAATCAAACTTTCAAAAGCAATTAAAAACAACCGCTGTCTTCATCGATCTATCTGCTGCTTACGACACTGTGTGGCGACAAGGGGCAATATATAAATTAATGCGAATAATCCCATGCAGAAAGACCACTGAGGTTATTAACGCCATGCTATCCAACAGATGTTTTAAAGTTATATTGGGAGACAAGACTAGTACCCAAAGAAAACTGAATAATGGACTTCCAGAAGGATCCGTGCTGGCTCCCATGCTTTTCAGCCTCTACAAAGCAGACATGCCAGAAACCACATCAAAAAAGTTTGGATACGCAGACGACTGGACGCTTGCCGCAAGTCATAAAGAATTCGAGGTCACTGAACGCATTCTAACAAACGATTTAAATGCCCCAGGGAATTATTTCTGCAAATGGAGATTGCAACCCAATCCAACTAAGACAGAAGTGTCCTGCTTCCATTTGAACAACAAGATGGCCAACTATCAACCTCAAATCCATTTTGAGGACAGACTCCTTAACTATAATAAACACCCAAAATACTTATGTGTTACACTTGACAGAACGCTAAACTTCAAAGAGCATCTTACTAAGACTGCTGCAAAACTCCGAACTCGTAACAACATCCTGCAAAAGCTCTGCGGCACTACATGGGGCTCCTCAGCACCCACACTTAGATCGACAGCATTAGGACTGGTATACCCCGTAGCGGAATACTGTGCACCAGTATGGATAAACAGTCCACATACTCACCGTGTTGATGTCCAACTCAACCAAGCCATGCGAACTATATCGGGCACAATCAAGGCCACGCCCACTTACTGGTTACCAGCTTTGAGTCATATAGCTCCACCACCCATCCGCCGGGAACATGCCCTTGTCAGAGAATTTACAAAAATCAATACTGATCCTGAGCTCCGCTCCCATGTCGGAACTTCCGCCAGAGACATAAATAGGCTCCGTTCAAGACACCCGCCTCTAAAAACAGCAAAAAGGCTAGTAGATCAAAACTTTAATGTAACTGAACGGTGGAGAGAACAATGGGAGAATAACGCTGCACCAGCTAACTGGAACATGCCATGTATTACAAGCAAACCTGAGGGCTTCAACCAACCGAGACGAATTTGGACCACACTCAATAGAATAAGGACGAACTGTGGCAGATGTTCCCACTCACTTTTCAGATGGGGAAAAATACAATCACCAAATTGCGACTGCGGCGCCAAAAGGCAAACAGTAAAACACATGGTAGAGGAACGCCCGATTAGATCCTATAACGGCAACCCTTCGGATTTCCTGGTTGCTACAGAAGAGTCAATCGAATATATTTATAATCTAGATGTTTGTTTGTAGAATATTTTTGTATTTACTGTTGTTTGTAATTTATATATGTGTATATATATGAACCTGTGATGTAGCCATACGCTAAATAAAATAAATAAATTGCAAAATAAGGATTTTTCGAAGTTTTATCGATCGTAACTCGGCTTCTACGCATGCAAATGAGCCTTAGAAGATCTCATTTTATAGCTTAATTAATAGGCTTCCAAACAAAGTTTGTTAAATTACTTTATCTTCATTTGTTTTAAAGTTACACCCGTTTGAAATTATATAATTTTCCCAAAAAAAATTGTACCATAATTGGTTTATAAGGGTTTCAAGCAAATTTGACCTATAAACATTTATACTTCAATTAACAATAATGATAGAACAACTCAAAATGAACAATTTGAGCTTATGAAAATGGTATTAAGTTTATTTTTGGCCAAGATATCGGCTTTAATGGCGCGCTATGAAGCGCAAGATCGGCTCACAGTCAAGTAAGTATTTTTCGACGCTTTATCGATAATTATATTATATTAATTTATATTATATATAATATATAATTAATATATAATTATATATAATTAATATATAGTATATTAATTTATAAATGTTTATTGCTCAAATTGACTAAAAAACCTTATAAACAAATTAATGAACAAATTTTTTAAGAAAATTATAACTTCAAACGAGTGATTTAAAACAAATGACGATAAAGTAATTTAACAAACTTTGTTTGGAAGCCTATTAATTTATCTTTAAAATGAGACCTTGAAAAGCTCATTTAACGCGTAGATGCCGAGTTACGATCGATAAAGCGTCGAAAAATACCTACTTACTTGATTGTGAGCCGATCTTGCGCCTCATAGCGCGCCATTAAAATATCGATATCTTGGCCAAAAATAAACTTACGAACATTTTTATAGCTCAAATTTGCTTGAAACCCTTATAAACAAATGAATGTACAATTTGTTAAGAAAATTATAAATTCAAACGGGTATAACTTTAAAAGAAATAAAGATAAAGTAATTTAACAAACTTTGTTTGGAAGCCTATTAATTAAGCTTTAAAATGAGACCTTCTAAGGCTCATTTGCAGGCATAGAACCCGAGTTACGATCGATAAAGCTTCTAAAAATACTTATTTTGCAATTTGCATTGTGCACTAATTTTACAATGTCTTGAGTTCTGATTGTTGGATTTAAGTTTAGTAAACGTTTTTTCTTGGTTTTTTATTTAGGAACAAATTTCAGAGCCTTATAAACAATTAAATTGTTTATAACAATTTTTTGACCACTCGGATCGAAATACAACCTCGAAATTCGTAATCAGCAGGCAAAAATCCATAAGAAACCGTTGAGTTTGTCCATCAGAATTGAAAAGGACACGGTAACCCCTCTGCCGCCTAGACTAATAGCTCCCCACTTGAAATTAACTTTATTTAGGTATAATTCACACGATTCATGCGATTTGACCGGTTTGTAATGCTTAGTTTAGAAAAAATAGTTGATTAAATCGAAATTGACATTTTTATACTTTTTAAAGAAGTGCATTTTTCTTAAATAAATCTAAAAGTATTCGTAATATGAAAAAATGTTTCAAATATTAATTATTGTAGGATTTCTTTTACTGACAATTTTGATTTTTTTTTTGTTTTTATATCATGAATACTTTTAGGTATATTTAAGAATAATACACTATTTTTTTCAATTATAAAAATGTCATTTTTGATTTAATCAACAATTTTTTCTAAACTAAGAATTCCAAACCGGTCAAATCACATGGATCGTATCAATTATATCTAAATAAAGATAATTTCAAGTGGTAAGCTATCCATTTCTATTAGGATTGCATTGACGAGCGTTCAATTGTTACATTTCAAAAAGAAAAAACCCGAGGGCGACTTTATTTTCGTTACAAGTCATCAGTCAGTTCTTATGCAAAAAACTTTTGTCAGAGCTTATTTGAAAAGTTTTTTAATGAACTTTAAAAGATATAAGGTAAGTTTTCCCAAAAAATTGCACTACATTCGAGTTATTTAAGATTGAAGGTTCTCCATTTCGAGGTTCTTCGAAAATAACCATCCTTTAAAGAGCAATAACTCTAACTAACTAATAAATTTTTTAAGTTATTCATGAAAAACGGTTATAAAACGTGAGTTCTTTTATATGAAAAATGTATAGTTTCAATCGCTAATAACTTGGAAAGTATCAATTCTGCAAAAAAAATTTAGAGAACAAAATTTACTTAGAATTGGTCATTTTATCGATTTCCATAGTTATTTTGATTAAAAAAATGTTCATCCCCTAGATAGATAGGGTTATTTTCACAACCAGGGCAAAACCCCGAGTCGGCATATGGTAGATTTTGAAGAATAGGGTCAACCGAGCTTAAACCCAAATTTTCATTAAAATCGGTGTTGACTCTCAAAATTCCACGGTTTTGCAGTTTTTTACCGTTGCCTGATGAAGTGGTCTATTATGTCTGTGAGCCTTGAAAATCGTCATCTTTCGTTCTTTTTTCAGTTTTAAATTGTTTATAACTCAAAACGATCAACTTAAGAGAAAAATTACAAAAGACTTTTTTTATTTAGAATGATCCAAAAAATTTGAAGTAATATCTGCCCGGGTCGAATTTTTTTTACTTAATAAAAAATATTCTTTTTAACTACTAATAATTAATAATAGTCATATCAGGAGAAAATTAGATCGGGCACCCCTTGTTTTTTTTTGTCAGCATACTAAATTACAGATCCAATAATTTTTATCCATTAAATAGCTCGGTATATACCGATAGACCTTATATCGTATATTAGACTATTACAAAAATAATCCATTCTTTTTTCATTTAATATTCTCCACATAATCCACCTTACCACCTTCATACGGTTTGTAACAGGCAGGGGCGTAAATAATTAATGGTGGTATGTACTTACAGCAGACTGCATTTGTTAAACATAATAAAGGATTCATTGGCAAAGTGTGCCTCTGATACAAGACAGATGCCAAAACTTACAAGAAAACAAACCTCGTTGTAGTTTAAACAAAGTCCAGAGAGCTTCATAAACGCAGATGCACTTGAAACTACTAAATCAACAAATTTAAGTGACGATTAAACAGCTAAACACGATGATAAGCAGCTTGTTTGCGTTCAACAAACAAATAAACAATAATAGTTAATAAGTAAACTCACAGCCGCTTACAGCAATAAACACAAAAGCCGTTTAGATGTAATTTCCCATGAATCAATGTCAATAGCGTTCATACCAAATAAAAACAAACTGAGTTGTTTCTGCCGGAGGTGTAAGTCCATTGCAAATAATACAAGTATGTATGTATAACGAAATTTCGTAATTTAGATGATCATCGTTTTGTTAATGAGTCAGGATAACACACCAGGTGTGTCTGGTGATACCGTTGGAACCGATTTTTAACTTATCTATTGAGAAATGGTATGTTTTCGTCAACAGCAAGGTATTCTCCTTCAAGATATAAACACAAATTTTTATTCATGAAATGAAAGAGCTTTAACGTATATTCAGACTGTTGCTCAAGTATCGCTCGGGTATAAAATTTTATGCTAAAGATACTGAATCAAGAATCTCATCGTTGATCAGATAAATAATATTATTAAAATAAAGTTTTTGAATCTACGCGACTCTACCAAGATCTGTCATATTCCGATCCAACAATTCCCTGAATTAAAAAATATATACCAGAAGGTGCCAAAAATATGCATGTAATAATATCAATGGATAAAACAACGTGCTGCAGAGGAACTTATAGGGAAGTTTATTATGTGGTAGGGAGAGTATAATAGCCTCCCTTACTACTCAAATGTCAACCTGATCTTCATAATATGATGCTTTCCATTAGATAACTAACGAGGCTCTGCCGACCGAGCAAGCAAGCAAGCATAGTGATTTAACTATGCTTGCTTGCTTGCTCGGTCGGCAGAGCCTCGTTAGTGACTATCGGAACAAGTAGTCTCCACATTTGCCAGCAAACCGTTTGAGGTGGAAGAATTGGCAAGTGGTAGAGATTATGTTGTCCTGAGAATGAGAAATTCATCTCAAAGGCGAAGGATCCAACTAACAAAAGATTAACTGCATCAAGATACAGCAGGCCAGTAGAGATAGTATCTATTAAAGTAGAGGCCAGGCCAGTAGAGAAAAACAAAGTACAACGTACTCGTTACTTATAGCCCGCTCAAAGAACAATCTGACCCCAAAAAAAATAAAGAAAGGATGAAAATTTGGGAATAGGTAGTTGAAATTGTCTATTATTTATATAAGAAAAAGTTAACAATTCTACATCCCCTCCATTTTTCAAAAATAGAGGGGAATAACCCCCCTCGAAGGTGAAAAATATACATTCAAAATAAGTCCGGAATTTGATAAAATGACTAATTCTAAGCAACTTTTGTTCTATAGAGTTTTTTCCGTAAGTCAATACTTTTCGAGTTATTTGCAAGTGAATATGTTCATTTTTAACAGAAAAAAACATGTTTTTGGATGGTTTTTCGTAGATAACTCAAAAAGTAAGTATTTCAGCGAAAAAATATTCTTAGCAAAAATATAGCTTATAAAAAAATGAAAAAAATGGTGTATGCTTGAGGTCTGTAGACCCAGTAGAAGAAGAGTTGTAGCTAATGAAAAGTACGTTCTTCTTTATAAAATTCCAAATCGAATATTTCAATGTGAAATAACCCAAAAATGGAGCACTTTTCGTGGAAATTCATTTCAACTTTTTTAAAGTGTTTAATAAAAAAAGGATTATTTTTGTTTTAAAAAAAATTGTAACATTAAAAGTAAGTGAGTTACGCTCAAAATATTGTTGGCCCCTTTTATTTTTTGGTAAAAAAATCGCGAAAATCCCCCCTAATTAGCATCACAAATAAATTTTATCATTACCACTTCACAAGTTACTTTGCTTATGTATTATTTATATGATCTGTAAGTTTCATCAGTTCAAAGTGTTTATTTTTGAAAAAGCTGTAGTTAAAATGGCTTGAACGAGTAACTAATCACGAGTTTAGGCAAATTTTGAACAGCCATAGCATAATCAATTTTAGTATAACAAGAAAACGAAAAAGGAAAAATGTTCAGAAAAGCAAAACGTACATTTTATTACTCTTTAAGATTTTTGGTATTACTAATATTTTTAAGTTAATTACATGAACAATTCCATTTTTTTCAAAATTAAAAAAAAATGTTTTATTTTAAACCCAATTTTTTTCAAAACTGAGCAATTTGAACCAATGAAACTTATAGATAATTTAAACAATACATAAGTAAAGTAACTTGTGAAGCGGTTACGATTAATTTTATTTGGGAAGCTAATTAGGGGGTGATTTTCGCGATTTTTGTACCAAAAAATAAAAGGGACCAACAATATTTTGAGCGTAACTCACTTATTTTTAATGTTAAAAAATTTTTTAAAAAACAAAAATAAACCTTGTTTTAAACACTTTAAAAAAAGTTGTAATGAATTTTCCCCGAAAAGTGCTGTTTTTTGGTTATTTCACATTGAAATATTCGATTTGGAATTTGACGAAGAAGAACCTACTTTTCATTAGCTACAACTCTGCTTATACTGGGTCTGCAGATCTCACGCGTACACCATTTTTTTCAATTTTTTATAAGCTATATTTTTACTAAGAATATTTTTTTCGATAGAGTACTTGCTTTTTGCATTATCTGCGAAAAACCGTCCATAAACATATTTTTTTTTAAATGAACATATTCACTCGCAAGTAACTCGAAAAATATTGACTTAGTGAAAAAACTCTATAGAACAAAAGTTGCTTAGAATTAGTCATTTTATCCAATTCCAGGCCTATTTTGAACGTATATTTTTTCACACACGAAAAAATATTTTTCACCCCCTATTTCCCAATTTTTGTAAAATGGAGGGGATGTAGAATTGTAAACGTTTTCTTATATAATAATAGACAATTTCAACTACCTATTTCCAAATTTTCATCCTTCCTTTATTTTTTTGGAGGTTTCCGTAAAATTTTGTGTTCCCTGATCGGGCTATTACGAATACCGAAAGTAACGATTACTATACAGAGAGGCAAATCGTTACTTTGATTACTTTGATTACTCTGATTACTTCGTTACTTCGTACCAGTCGTATCAGAGCGAGTAAGGACTATTGTATCTGCTTTGATTACTTCGTACCAATCGTATCAGAGCTAGACCATCAGATCGGTGAAGGTCGTTGTCGTTGTTATATCGGAATACCTATACAAAATACCTACTTACTGAGAAATACGATTCTCGATATGATTACCGGTACTCAAATACAAAAATAACAGAAGTAATCATAGTAATCAAATCATTTTCATCCCTTAAACAGATCGGTGAAGGTCGTTGTTATATCGGAATACCTATACAAAATACCTACCTACTGAGAAATACGATTCTCGATATGATTACCAGTACACAAATAATCAAAGTAACAAAAGTAATCACAGTAATCAAAGCATTTCTATCCCTTAAACAGATCGGTGAAGGTCGTTGTTATGTCGGAATACCTATACAAAATACCTACCTACTGATAAATACGATTCTCGATATGATTACCGGTACTCAAATACAAAAGTAACAAAAGTAATCATAGTAATCAAAGTAACGAATACTGTAAATGATTACTTTATACAAAAGTAACGAATTGTAACGAATACTCGAAAGTAACTACAGTAAAACCTGTGTTAACGGCCACCTGTCAAAACGGGCCACCTGAACTAGCCCGCCAGTTTCAAAGTTCCCCAAACCAAAATTTGTGGACTACAAAACCTGGTATTAGCGGCCACCTTTTTATACCGGCCAATAGTTCTGTCATTTTTAGTGACCGTTATTGACAGGTTTTACTGTATAATCAACATCACTACAGGCCAGGCGTGCTGCATAAAAGACCCTTGTCGATATCCTCAGTACAGCTTTCCATGAGAGGCAAGTTGAAACAACTAATAGAAGATTTAGAAACAGTAAAACATCTGCAAAAATATAATGGAGTGCTGACACAGCAACTAAGTACAATCTGTTTAAGTATGCCTAATTTAAATTTAAATTTAAAAGAATAAAAGGTCCTACCACTCAGAAGAAACCTAGTAAAGTAATATATTGCTAAGAAGCCCCGTTATAGTAGATATGTATTCAAACAAAATAATTTTCTTCTTCTTCTTCTTTTTGTGTAGACATATCTCTGTCTGTTTTTTCACTATGCCTCTAGTAAGTTGTCGTTCCATCGTTTTCGTGGTCTTCCCACTGATCGTCTTCCTATTGGGAACCTTCTCTCGGCATCTTTACTACTCTATTTGTTGTCATTCGGCTTATGTGGTCGTTCCATTCTACTCTTCTGTTTCTTACCCAATTATTAATATTCTCCACCTTGTATCTCCGTCGTATATCTGTACTTTTAGCTCTTTCCCATACTGTCATCGATTTTTCGAAGGGGTTACTTTTCTGCTGTTTCTAGCATTCTTTTTGTTCTGTCTGTGTCAGGTCAGGTATGTCATTATTGGTCTGATGACTGTTTTGTAAATTCTGTCTTTCATTGCTTTCCCCCTATTTTTATTTCTCCATATTGTTTCATTCAGCCATCTGCGGTTTTGTTTTCTCAAACAAGATAAATTGTAAGATAAATAATTATCAGATTAAAAAACCACGAGAAAAATCTGAACAACTAACTGCGGAAGAAAGACTGAAAATTATGAGTAGCGCCATGGTCACAAACAAGTGTCAAGTAGTTACACCAAGTTTTAAAACAAGAAAAATACCGAAAAAAAAAGGATTGAATGAGAGATAAATGTTATAGAATTTAATATAAAAAATATATAAAATAGATATGCAAAGGGCTCTGGACAACAAAGAGAACAGCAAAGAGCACGATGAGTTCATCTCAAAAAACACTTTATTTCATGAGAAATCCAAAAGAAAAAAACAATCCTCAACTTAAATGAGAGAAAGGAAGAATTACACTCAACGAAAAAGGTATGTAATATCAATAAAAATGTTAATTCAGAAAACAAACGCAATACTTAAAATTTGTCCAATTCTTGGTTTTATTGGAACAATAAAGCGATGTTCATCAATTCATTATTTTCGTTAGTTGAGCCAATGTATTACGTTTATTGAATGAATGAACATTCATTATGTATACCATAATATCACTTTATTGATATTACGAACTATGTTCATTGAGTCAACGAACACTATTCATTGAAACAACAACGTCGTTAATTGACCGACGAAGACTATTCGTTGTGTCAATAACAGTGTTATTTCTCCTAACGTATTTCGTTTATTTCTACAATTATTTCCGTTTATTCTTACAATTAATTCCGTTCATTCCCACAATAAATACGGTTATTCTTACAAAGCAATTCTATTCATTCTTACAATCAGTTTCGCTCATTCCTACTATGAACGTATTTTATATTAATAATTACTGAATGCATTAGCCCAATGTATGATATTGATTAATAATAATTTTTTAAGAATTATTTTTTAAACAATGGTAACTCAGAGAAGCTAGGGGTATCACGATAAGGAAAAGCCGTTACATTTCAAATGGTCAAGCAAAACATTTATTGTCTCAACAACTACGTTTATTGTCACCATGATCGCATTGATTGTGGTTATTAAACGCAGTAGTAGATTGATTAATGCATTCGTTGTCACAACAATCAGTTTACATCTATACAATAATCATATATTACTCTATATTAACAACATTTGTACATTGTTTTAATAAAATCTGTACGCTGTCACGATAAACCAAGGTAATTGCTTGTCATCTACGAAATCAAGAAAGTGAGTGGCTGCCAGAATTAACATTATTTATTAAGTATACGAAACTAAGTTATTGGCTGAATAAATTGAGTGTTATTGATTAATGTACTCTAGTTATTTTCACAATTATTATTCAATCATTGTGACAATAACCAAATACATTCGCCAATGTCTAAAAGTTCGTTGAAACAAAAAATTAAATTGTTGTTACAACGAAATACTATTCAATAATCACTGTTACTCAATATTACGAACTAAGTTTTTTTGAGTGTAACTACATAAATAAAGCAACTCTTTCTTGATACGAGGACATCACCAATACCACAACATGGTATTCTAAAAGCGGGAGGGGAGAAATCCATCAGTCAAATAAAGCAAAAATCCGTAGGCACTGACCAAACATCATCAGACTGGCATAAATTCCTAAACAGACGAGAATGTTTAAGAGCTAACAAACATATTATATCATCCATAACTTCATTGCTATATGTACTATAACTATAACGACACTGTACTGGAATAATTATCATTGGAGTCTAGATTTATCCCTCTAAAAAAAACTTAATACATCATCATGTAAAAACTTCAGACGAATTAGTCTCATGAATCACTCAACAGTTTCTCAAACTATTTCTCAAGATCATTCTCAATATATTTAGAAAAATCATTTGATACGGTGTGAGTGTAAGGCGTCGGCCGTTTGAATATATATCTAGAAATGGCCGTATAACCCAAATTGACCAGGTACTGACCACGGTGTGGTGAATGGCTAATTTTGGTCACACTTTATGTTTTTGATGGTGCGAATGCGGAAAACGAAAATGAGGTTTATTTTGAATGTTATGTGGAGAAACATCAAAATCGCAATTTTACCCTAAATAAAAAAAAATGAAATCACTTCTTTTGCGTTTAACTCACTACAATTCTGTTCTATTTTAATATTATTTCTAAAGTTTTTATAGTACAGTGGAATCCCGATAAGTCGGCCCCCGATAACCCGGAAGTCCGGCTAACCTGGACAGATTTTCATCAGACAAAAATTTCAACAATAAAAATGTATGTAATATAATATTTGAGAGATGATGGGTATTTGTGTACTTTGAACTATACGATAGTAAAAATAACTCATGGCACATGGCGGCAGAGCGACGTTCATTGACTCGGATTATCGGAAACAACAGGCACCTGTTATTCCTTTATTTATTTCAAACTGTCTTAGCATTGTTTAAAAAAGACTAAAAGACTATTTAAAAAATTCTTTTTTAAACAGTGGTCTTAGTCTCCATTGTTTTTAAATAACATAACATGTTCCGATTGTGACCGTATTGTGTGTAGTTCAGTCGTATTTCAATTATAACGGAGTTTATCTGTAAGTATACCGTATTTTATTAATTTTTACCATATTCTCCGACTAACCCGGATTTTCGATAACCCGGATCGGCCGTGGTCCCGATTAATCCGAGTTATCGAGGTTCCACTGTATAATATTTCCAACCTTTCTAAAGACAACTGGACCTGTTTCAAGCTTTCAGTCTTATTCTAATAAAAGATGATTTTTTTAACGAAAAGGTGCAGATTCCTGAATTTCAAAGTTCAATCGCAAAAGTTGAGTGATGAAATTCGAAATTTAGTTTTCTAGTCACGTTTATGTGAATTATAGAATGCAAAGAAGTTTTCTGGAAAGGTTTAGATCAACCAGAAAAAAAATGGTGCAACTTTTAATATCGACGTTATAAATTCCCAAAATAACGCTTATTTTTCAAGATACTGGACTTGGGTGGTGAATGGCTAATTTTGTTCCTACTTTGTGTTTTTGATGGTACTTATCCAAAATTTATGTTGGAAACAAAAACCTCTGTTGGAGCAGACGAAAACGAGGTCAATTTTTTTTTATTTAAAGATAAGTCAGACAAAGTTTTGTGCTGTCCTTAACTCTGTTTAAGGTGTACTCAGAAATAATATTTAACGAAGACATAGAAGGGCAATGTAGAGTTCAAATTGGAGAGGATCACCAATAATCACCAACATTTTGATATATCGACAGCACATAAATCATGGTTGAAAATATCGAAGTTCTTCAATTCCTTATACACCGTGTAACTAGAGGTTGCTTCAGTAACCGACTGGAAGTAAATATACAAAACATTTACGGCTAATAAAACAAATGATGGACCTCTGTAACTAATAATTCTCATCAAAGAGCCGATTACAAAAGTTAATCATTTTAAATAATCAAGATGTTGTTTCTGTTACCTCTTTCACTATTTTTTGGTCGCTAGAATTCTTAGAAAAATTTTTCTTAACACTTGTTCAACCATTTTGTCATAATAGCTAATTTGCAAGGGATGTACTGTTTTAATATTACTGTAGTTACTTTTTTCTATGGAAATTATAATAAACCAAAAATCGTCTATCCACCACCACAGAAAGAACCCAATAATTTCTGGTCTATCACATATACTGGCAAGATAACAACAAAAATAGCCAGATACATAAAAAAGAAAGGAATAACACCAGCTTTCAGAACTAACAACAACTTAAGCAAATATATTAAGAACAATAAGAGCCGAAAGAGAAAACAACTACAGAGTGGTGTCTACAAACTAACTTTTGGTGACTGTCCGAAAACTTACATCGGTCAAACTGGCAGAACCTTTGACAAACGGATAGCATAACACAAAAGGGCTTTCAACAATAGAAAAACAGACACTTCTACATACGCACTTCACCTTCTAGCTAGCTCATAATCATTCTTTTAATGAAGAGTTTCAAATTCTGCATATTCAAAATAAAGGCCTTAAGCTATTTTTATTAGAATCTATGGAAATTAATAAATTAAAAATACAGATATAATTCTGAATGACCAACTGCAGACAAACAGCTCCCCACTCCTCAACCTCTTCAGTTAAAGACTTTAAAAAGGCAAACCATAGTAAACTAAATCACTTGAGAAAGGCACTCCGCCGAAACAGCCGTAGTCACATAGTTATAATAAATTTTGTAGTGGTATAGAAAACAAACGTTTTCAGCGTTTTATTGTTAGATAAACCAAAAATCCTTCAGATGAAAGTTGTCCTAATTTTTGATGATTATCCCATTATCCGCACAGCAAATAGGTATTTAGCTCCACTCTATATTCCTGTTTGGTTTTAATTTTCTCCTTGGTTTAGTCATTAACCCTTTCCACATTTGCAATATCTTTGTTGTACTTGTACTTATATGTTTTCTACTATCTTAATGATGTCCAATGCTATGTTTCTGTTATATTCTTCTTCTTCTCGCATTCCTTATGCCTTAAAAGAGCGCCTGATATTGTTCACCCCTTTCTTCCACGCCTTCGAGTCTTCTGTCATTTTGTTCATCTGTTGCACTATTTTCCCTCTCTAGGTTCCGATTTCCTGATTTTGATCCATCCACCCCTTCTAGGTCTACTACTTTTTCTTCCTTCTCTTTTGACGTCTTGTCACTTTCTTTGCTAGGATGTCCTCGTCCATTCAGGCAATGTGTCAGTTCAATTTTCTTTGGTTAAATAATAAATAATAAATTTTGAATGGGTTAAATCATTAGCATTTCCTTTAGATGTAAGCTTGATGAGTATTATTACGAAAAGACAGGTTTTGTTAAAAATTATTTCTGATGAAACTGCAATTTAAGGTTAATATACCTACCTCCACATTCTAACCAATTAAAACTACAAAAAATTTATCTTTAGAAATATTTTATTGGCGATATTCATGTCGCTAATTACAAAGTTAATTAAAACTGCACAGGAAATGATCGTGGTTTTTATATGCCTTAATATTCACATACCTTATGATTATCAGTTTTCTGCCAAGATTCCAATTAAATTCTATTTCGGTTTCTAGAAAATTGGTAATTTATGATTTGTTTTTATTATGTTGTCGGTGATTAACTAACGTTTCATAGAATATTACTAGATGATTATTTTATGTGGAACTCACTTATTTAAGTCAATGGCCTTTAATATATGCTGTACGCAGCCTACGGCGTCTATTGGATACCACCGGCTAAGTCGGTGTTCACTTCAATTGACCCCATAATTTGAATTTGTTTTAGAATTACCCTTTTTAACTTAAAAATAAATAAACATTTTCAATTTCGTTGCAACCCGAAACTGCAGTCGTATTGCATTTCTAGTTCAATCAGAGAGTACAGCAAGTAACTCTACCGGTTTCGGGGCTTCTTAGCCCCTCATCAGGAGATACATATTATGCTCTTCTCACTGAATGAACCAGGATAATACAACGAGAGCAGTCACGGATTGCAACGAACGAATAAGCAGGGATGCCCTAGTGACATCTGCTAGAAAAAAGTTTAAGTTTTTGATCTAATAGCACATAAAATGATACCATTTTATATCCTCCTCTCCTCCTAAGTGCCTTCTCTATTGAGGTTGGCGATCAATATGGCAAATTTCTCTCTGTTCTGGGCTTGATGGATTAAGTCATTCCCTGTTGTGTGGGTCCAATCTCTGATGTTTCGGAGCCAGGATTTTTTCTTTCTTCCTATACCCCTTTTACCTTCGATTTTGCCTTCTAATATTACCTAAAGCTGCTCAAATTCCCTATGGCGCATTATGTGTCCTAGATATGACGTCTTTATAATTTTGATTGTATTGACCAGATGAGGACGTGTGTTCATCATTTCCGATACTTCTTCATTTGTAGTTTTGCTGGTCCAGCTTATTCTTAGCATTCGGCGGTACATCCATATTTCGAATAAATTCAGTTTTTTGACGTCATACTGTTTTAATGTCCAGGTCTCAGAGCCATATAGTAATAGAGACCACACATAACACTTTAGTGTTCTCAATCTTATTGTGACTGATAGCTTGGGGTTACAGAGCATTTTACGCATGTTCATGAAGCCAGATCTTACTATTTCAATGCGTCTTCTAATTTCTGTTGAGTGGTCTAGCTGTCTGTTTAGCTCTCTGCCCAGGTATATGAAGCTTTTGGAACTCTGAAGGGTGATACCATTGATTTGTATGTTGGGTGTAATTTGTTCATGGGGGTTCTTGTGGAATACCATGATTTTGGTTTTGGAAAGATTAATATCCAAGCCCAGTCTATGATTTTCTTCTGATAGTATGTTCATCAGTATTTTTAGTTGGTCTTCTATTTCCGCTAATACTACGGTGTCATCGGCATATCTTACATTGTAAATGATAATTCCATTGACTCTGGCACCTTCAGGGCGATATTCAAGAGAAGTTCTGATGATAATATGTTCGGCATAGACGTTAAATAGTAGAGGATACAGAATGCACCCTTGACGCACTCCTCGTTCTATGTTTACATAATTGGTATTTCCATTGTCTGTTCGAACACATCCTGTGTGGTTCCAGTATGTATTGCTTATTATAGCTATGTCGTGTCCGTCCAGCCCTACTTCTTTTAGCACCTCAATCAATTTTTCGTGTCTCTTGCGCTCGAACGCCTTTCTATAATCGACAAAGCACACATACAGCTGTTTTTGAACCTCGAGATACCTTTCTACCATTAGTGTCAATCCCATAATTGCATCTCTGGTGCCTGTACCTTTTCTAAAACCATATTGAGAACGACTCAGGTATTCTTTACACTTATTGTGAATGCCGTTATAAATTACTCGCATAAAAATCTTAGCGGCATGACTCATTAGGGATACAGTTCGATGGTCTTCACATTTCCTTTCTTTTTGTTTTTTAGGAAGAGCTACATATTGTTCGTCCGCTATAACTTTTCCAATGCGCCACGAATCGTTTTCACACAATTTAAGTCAAAACATAAAGTGAAACGAACGTCGATGTGTATATACATTTTGTATACTGTATACTATATACTACACTCATCGGGCTACGTTTCACTTTATGTTTTGACTTAATTTGTTTGAAAATGAATCGTGACGCATGGGAAAAGTTGTAGCGGACGAACAATATGTGGATGTTAGCCAGTCATGTGGTAGAGTGCCATGTTCATATATAATGTTAAAGAGGTAGGTTAATTTCCTGACAGCATCGTCACTCAGGTGTTTAAAATGTTCGGCTGTTGTTAGATCTTCGCCGGGTGCCTTGTTGTTCTTTGCGTCTTTTATTGCCCACATAACTTCTTCGGTTAGAATATTTAGTTTTCCATCTAGATCTATTTGTGGGGGCTCTTCTGTTCTCTGATCAGCAAACAAATCTTTAAGATATTGTTCCCATATTTCTTTCTGTTTTTCAGGGTCTAATTCCATTTGGTTTTTCTTGTTTGTCACAATAGATAAATGTTTGGGTTTCCATATTCCAGCGACTTCTTAACATTTTTTGTGTAATTCTCTATCTTTATGCTTCCTTTGCAGATCTTCTACCTCTTTACATTTTTCTTTCAGCCACTCTTCCTTAGCTACATTTATCTTTCTCTAAATTTCCTGTTGAGTTCTTTGTATCTTGTTAGGTTTTTGTTTTTTACCATCCGTCTCTTCTCCATAATTTGTAATATTTCGGTTGTCATCCATGGTTTTCTTTGTTTACGGTTTTCTTTCTGTATATTTTGGTTTGCTGCCTCCAGGACAGTATTTTTAATTTTTCCCCACATGTCTTCAATGTTTTCTTTTATTGTCTTCTCTTTAGTGGGAGCTAATGTCTTAGACTCTAACTGCTTGTCTACCATGTCCTTATACATATGTTTATTATATATATCCCACCAGATTAAAAACAATGGAAAACCTCCTCTGGTTACACCATCTGAGGCTTCTAAAAATGCAAGCCATGCAGATTCTGAGAACTATCGGAAGATGAGGGAATTTTACAACTTATGATTCACATCCCATCTACTCAGGCGGTAAAGTTCCAGCGAGAAAGGTTCCATTAATACTCCAAATAGAGTAAATACATAAATTAAAAATGAATCCGAATTAAAAACAACCCGAAACTGCGTATGCGAAAACGTATTGCTTCTAAACTTCTTTCTTTTTTAACTGTTTTCGGATATAAGATAGTTTTTGTCCTTAAAAGTCACGAAAATGAACAATTTTCCTATGCGGCGTGACGTTGTAGGCAGCCTACAGCGTCTATTGGAGACCACCGGCTTAAAGAAGGTTTTGTACTTTTATGCCGACGAGAATTTCAATTACAGGTTCTTTTTGCGATTTCGAATACTTACCGTCAATCACATTACTGACATTACTGAGCCATAATATTCTTCGGTCACCTTTTCATGACAACAAGTCACCCTTGTTGGCCAGTACGGCCAGTTTTTTTAAATTATTTCCCAAATAAGCATTTGCAAGGGACTGTCGTCTTTTGGAACTATCATTACAAGCCCTAAATATTGTTTAATATAAGTAAAAGAAGATACCACATGTATACGTAGATACCACCAATAATTGGAAGGCAGGAAAGATTTAAAAAATTAAAAAAAAAACAAAAGAGCGAGAGATAGGTATTTTCGTTTTTTCTTGTAGAAGAATGTAGGAAACTAGTAATTTTGAACAAAAATATATTCTTTCAACTGGCTTTCAATTTATGAATGACAAAATTATTAATGAACAGACGTTTAGTTTATAACAAGATGAAATGATTAAAATGTCTTATAATCCTTTAATTATTAACTCTAACATAATAATTGTTTTTTGGATGAAATAGTTCTTAATGGCTTTTTCTTTAACTGAGAAGGTTCTTTTCTGTAATATTAATTTTCGTGCCACTATAGTGTGGCCACCGAGGGATGCGGTGTATAACCTGTAGGGACATATTACCCGTATGCACGCCAATGGTAAATATAAAATTCTTAATTGTATGTCAAAGAATCCGCAATAACTACTTCTTAAAACTCACCAAATTTCATTGGCATGTCTCAACCGGTTTTAAGCAATAAATAAATCGTTAGTTTTTAAGAAAAATTTCAACACCCCGTATCTCGGAAACGAAGCATTTGCGAACATACGTTTATAAAGTAAACTGCCATTTTTTTGCATGCAGAATTATCCCTTAAAATTTGTGGCACACCCTGTATTGATGAAAAACATGGCTAGTTGTTAAAGTACCTAACTTTTTTATTATCCAACATAAGCGATTAAATAGAAAAACAGAATGTTAAAAAAATCTGATTCTATAGTTGACTTTTAATTTCATTATATGATAAATTCTAGAAAATTCCACAGGATGTGGTGAACTCTGAGAAAAAACACAGTTTGATTGGTATACCCGACATACAATAACAATTGACCTGTCTAGCACCAATATTATTACAGCGATAGTGCTAAAGAATATAAGGCTATAACATATTAAAAAAACACCTAAATCGGACACTAGGTTTAGGAAATTCGAGACATCAAAAATGACTCATTTTTAGGGTGGGTGCGTTAATTTCTTGAAGTAGTGTATTTTAAAATAAGATGTATATGAAATCAGAGTTTGGTGTTAATTCTGAAAGTAAACTAAATGTAAGACCAAATCCTGAGGTTTTTTCCTGGTTTCTTTCTCGCGATTTACTATGGGATCACTCTTTAAGTGGTACGGTGAAATAAAGTTACGTAAATTGTCCAGTGGGGTTTCCGCGGACCCCAAACTAAAATATTTAAAAAAAAATGGATATTGCAACTTTTGGTCAAACATTTTATACTACACATACATACATACATACATTTAGACTAGACTATAAAATATAATACCTACAGAACTACATAGTATGGAATTATTTTAAAAAAATTGGGGCAAACTATATTTCTGTGAGTGGTGCATATGTGATTTCGGCATTTTCACACACTTGCTTAGTTTTTTTGTCAGCTTGGACAAATATGGCATCTTAATGTTCTGACCTGTTCAGGTTCAACAGAGGATACAGGAAGCGGAGTACCACCGAGTTTTATTATTATATATCTTAATTCATGACTAAGTGGTCGGTAGATAAAATACTTACATTAACGGTACAGTGGGGTCTTTTAAGATTTTGCGTCACTGTTTCTCTAAATTAGAGTTTATTTTAACACCTGTTGCATGTCAAACCATAGAAATACTAATAATGGAAGATTGCATAAAGTCACAATGCCGTCTATTAATTAGTAGCAAAACTACAACGCATATTCTTTGACCTGGGGTCCACTGGGACCCCACAATACCACTTAAGGGCTAACACGAGAATTTTAATGTCATCATTGCACGTGGTTGACTTTTTCAAGACAAATCACATGCTATGATTTTTCTGACGGATATTCTTAAGTTAAAGTTGATTTCATGTAACTATCAATGAACTATCTTCCAATAAAGTCGTTCCAAGAACGCAACTCATAAATATTGGCAATAGCAATATCATTTTAAAGTCATTTACGGCAAAGGTGTAAAAATATATCTATGTGTTTGAATTGTTAATATGAATAAGTCAGACAAAATTAAATTAGAACATTTTTAACAAGCAACAAAAACAAAAATTTGCTTAATTTATTAGACAATGTTTTGTATTTTGATAACGATTTCCGACGTGGAAGTCGAAACGTAAAATAAATTTAATTTCAACCTTAAATAATTGTGGCTTATTCCCAAATAAAAAAGTAAATTGTATAATATGCCACGTTACGAGGAAACAGCTTCAGCTTCAGAACAATATAGTAATAATTATAAATAAATATTATTAAAACATAATAATATGCATCTTAGATATGTACAGTATGCGGCAAAATAAACAGTACTGAAATGAATATTAAAATGTTTATGATTATTTATATATCTAGTATACATGGTATAGCCTTGCAAACATTATTCACAACGACGCATGTTCCCGACAAAACAGATATTAAAGATGCCCTCTGGCCAGTGGGGACTTACGGGGAGGGAAAATGAGGAAATTTATCCCCCTAACACGGTCCAAAATTAAAGAAAAAAAATTGTTCAAACATAAAAATATATTAGCTGACATGAAAGCGAAACCACAGAAAGACAAATTCAACCCAATAACACGCTAGTTAGGAAAATTAAGGGAACTTAATGCCCCAAGTTATTATTTATGTCTTTTACGTAATCTGAGTTTATTTTTTGTCTTTTGGTAGGTTTTTCATTGGAAGGTCCTCTCTAAGGCAAATTTCCACATCCAAGGCAAATTTCTAGATCCGGCACTGCCTCTGGTATGAAAAAATGTTTCAATATTCTAGTCCGCAACTCCGAAATTGCAGACGGTGGATCTGTCTGACTCCTTCAGGATTCCCCATATGTACGCATCTGATGGCGTTAGTTCTGGTGAGTGGCAACTCCCAAAATGATCGCGCAGTATTCGAAGAGACTCCCTGGCAGTGTGACAGGTTGTCCCGTCCTGCTGAAACCATTGTTGATTTTAAGCTTGGACCGTTTTCATAGTACTCCCCCATTAAAAATTATTTGTGCATAACTGAGAACCATTCTGTGGCATCTAACATTATCGCGACATTCACATAAGTTATAACGAGGTTCGGAAACCACTCAGTACGTTTCGGCACCTGACACATACAAATTTGAGGCATACGAATTTCAGTACTGTTTATTTTGCCGCAAACCGTATTTATGTATTTCCATTGTCCGATGGAAATACATATAGGGAAAAATTAGAAAGCAACGAAACATTTATAATTTAGGTACCTAAATCAAATAAATAATAACTTTTAAGGTTGGTTCTATGAAGATAAATAGTAAACTTGTCTCCTCCAATTAGTGCTTGATGCTTTTTAACAAATAAGTCGAAAAGTGTAGGTTTATTTGTGTATTTGTTCGCAACCAACTCCTGTCTGCTTGGTAAGCCAAAGTTTCTTATTAAATAATTGTATGATATACAGGGTGTAACGAAAATACAGGTCATAAATTAAATCACATATTCTCAGACCAAAAATAGTTCGAATGAACCTAATTTACCTTAGTACAAATATGCACATAAAAAAAGTTACAGCCCTTTGAAATTACAAAATGAAAATCGATTTTTTCGAATATATCGAAAACTATTAGAGATTTTTTATTGACAATAGACATGTGGCATTCTTATGGCAGGAACATCTTAAAAATGAATTATAGTGAGATTTGTGCACCCCATAAAAATTGTATGGGGGTTTTGTTCCCTTAAACCCCCCAAACTTTTGTGTACGTTCCAATTAAATTATTATTGTGGTACCATTAGTTAAATTCAATATTTCTAAAACTTTTTTGCCTCTTAGTATTTTTTCGGTAAGGTAGTTTTTATCGAGTTGCGGCTTCTTTTTTAATATGTTTACATAAAAATTTTATGGGGATTTTGTTCCTTTAAACCCCCCAAATGTTTGTGTATGTTCCAATTAAACTTTTACTGCGGTATCGTTAGTTAAACACAGTGGTTTTAAAACTTTTTTGCCTCTTTGTATTTTTTCGAGAAGGCACTTTTTATCGAGATGTTGCTTCTTTTAGATGTAAATCTTCTTTTAGATGATGTAAATCATAAATAAATTTTCATATTATTACAAAGTCTCCATAATCGTACTTAGCCATATACAAATATGTGGTGGATTTGACAAATATTCAAAATATCTCACCCGTGTTGAGCTGCCCCCCCCCCCCCACTTGCAATAATCAAAAAACAAATAGCCCTGAGCTATTTATGAGCTCTCATGTTCCGCAAACTAAAAATTTTGAGCTCGTTCTACTGAGCAGGAATTTAATACTTTAGTCAGCCCCCCCCCCCCACTACTTAAAAATAGGAATATTGAATCGGTTATTGCGGCAGAATTACGAGCTATTTATGAGCTCTTGAAATTATATAGCTTTGATTTTTGAGCTCATCCCCTTCACCACCAAACAACCCTTTAATTGATTTAACTTAAGAGAAAAATGCTGAGAAAACTTAAAATATATCGTATTGCGGATATAATTCCTATAGCTTATATACTCTAAGAATAAACTATTAAATCACGTGCATTTCGATTATTGAGCTACAACCCCTTCGCAAGAAAACCACCCTATCTTCCCGGCTTAAGAGAAAGTTGTACTTAAAATGCATTAAACTAATCATTTGGCGACTACATATCATTTAATAATTTATAAGCTTCCAAATTACGCGCATTTAGATCAGTAAATTGCAATTTATTTTGTATAGTGCAGTCACTGAAAGTAAAAATCGACGATTACCTTCAATTTCGGTGAACCTTCATCGATTTTCACGAAAATTGGTCAGTGGTTAGAGGATACGTCAAGAAACAAAGGTGACATGGTACCACCTTGCGCCTTTACCCTGAGGGTGGATACCGCCCCTTCTCGGGGGTGAAAATTATTTTATAAAAAATAACTGCTAAAATCAATAAAAGAACAAATTAAAAGCAAAATTTATTATATAAAGTTAATAAAATAAGTCAATACTTTTTAAGTTATTAAAGATCAAAAATTTTAATTAGGTATTCGTGAAAAAAATGCATGTTTTGAAGCGGTTTTTCGTAAATCACTGAAAAGCTGTAAGTTTTTACAAAAAAGTTAATAGTAGTTTAATTCGTATAGCTTATATTCTAAGAATAAACTCTTAAATCACGCGCCTTTCGATTATAGAACTACAACCCCTTCGCAAGAAAAGTGCAGTCACTGAAGGTAAAAATCAACTATGACCTTCGATTTCGGTAAATCTCCATTCATTTTCACGAATTGACAATAACAACTTGGGGTTTTAGTCTGGGGTATATGTCACCCCTTCTCGGGGGTGAAAATTACTTTATTAAAAATAACCCCACAAATCGAGAGAGGGACAAATTGTAAGCAAAATTTGTTATATGATGTGATTAAAATAAATCAATACTTTTTGAGTTATTAAAGATCAAATATTTTAATTTTTGTGAAAGAAAATGCATGCTTTAAAGCGATTTTTCATAAATAACTCAAAAACTGTAAGTTTTTACAAAAAAGTTTTTATCACTAAAATTGAAGCTAATAAAAAATATAATAAATTGCTTACTTGAAAAACCCTTTAAGTTTAATTTAAAGTAAGTTATTGGTAATTAAATGTATATTTTTTTCTGCGACTGTTCAAATCTAAGGATTCAAGTTTAAGTAACGGGAAAGAGATGCATTTTATAACACTTAGTTGCTAAATACTTGTTAAAGTACTTAGAAATACCTATCAAAAATGAGCTCCAGAAAAAGTTGATAGCATCAAAATCCGCTCACCAATTTTCATGAAAATTAAAGATTTACCGAAATCGAATCTCATAGTTGATTTTTACCTTCAGTGACTGCACTTTAGAAAGAAAATGGCAATTTAATAATTAAGATGCGTATATCTTGCGAGCTCATAAATTATTAAAAGATATCTAGTCGCTAAATAATTAATTTAAATTATTTTAAGTACAACTCTCTCTTAAGCCGGGAATATGGGATGGTTTTTTTGCTAAGAGGTTGTAGCACAGTAATCGAAAGGTGCGTGATTTAAGAGTTTATTCTTAGAATATAAGCTATACGAATTAAACTACTATTAACTTTTTTGTAAAAACTTTTGTTTTTTGTAAAAACAGTTTTTCAGTGAATTGCGAAAAACCGCTTCAAAACATGCATTTTTTTCACGAATATTTAAAATTTTTGATCTTTAATAACTTAAAAAGTATTGACTTATTTTAATAACTTTATATAATAAATTTTTCTTATAATTTGTTCTTTTATAGATTTGTGCAGTTATTTTTTATAAAATAATTTTCACCCCCGAGAAGGGGCGGTATCCACCCTCAAGGTATAGGCGCAAGGTGGTACCGTGTCACCTTTGTTTCTTGAGGTATCCTCTAACCACTGACCAATTCTCGTGAAAATCGATGAAGGTTCACCGAAATTGAAGGTAATCGTTGATTTTTACTTTCAGTGACTGCACTATACAAAATAAATTGCAATTTACTGATCTAAATGCGCGTAATTTGGAAGCTTATAAATTATTAAATGATATGTAGTCGCCAAATAATTAATTTAATGCATTTAAGTACAACTTTCTCTTAAGCCGGGAAGATAGGGTGGTTTTCTTGCGAAGGGGTTGTAGCTCAATAATCGAAATGCACGTGATTTAATAGTTTATTCTTAGAGTATATAAGCTATAGGAATTATATCCGCAATACGATATATTTTAAGTTTTCTCAGCATTTTTCTCTTAAGTTAAATCAATTAAAGGGTTGTTTGGGGGTGAAGAGGATGAGCTCAAAAATCGAAACTATATAATTTCAAGAGCTCATAAATAGCTCGTAATTCTGCCGCAAAAACCGATTCAATATTCCTATTTTTAAGTAGTGGGGGGGCTGCCTCAGCCCCCCCCCCACTAAAGTATTAAATTCCTGCTCAGTGGAACGAGCTCAAAATTTTTAGTTTGCGGAATATGAGAGCTCATAAATAGCTCATAAATCAGGGCTATTTGTTTTTTAATTTTTGCAAGTGGGGGGGGGGCAGCTCAACACGGGTAAATATCTCGATAAAACCTGACTTTTAGAAAAAGTACTAAGAGGCAAAAAAGTTTTTAAAATATTGTGTTTAACTAATGGTACTACAATAATAATTAAATTGGAACGTACACAAAAGTTTGGGGGGTTTAAAGGAACAAAACCCCCATAAAATTTTTATGGGGTGTCCAAATTTCACTATAATTTTTTCTAAAGATACTACTACCATAAGAATGCCACATGTCTATTTTCAATAAAAGATCTCTAATAGTTTTCGATATATTGGAAAAAATCGATTTTCACTTTGTAACTTCAAAGGGCTGTAACTTTTTTTATGTACACATTTGTACTAAGGTAAGTTAAGTTCAATCTAACTATTTTTGGTCCCAGAATATGTGATTAAATTTATGACCTGTATTTTTGTTACACCCTGTATAGGCCTGGATCCCGCGTACCAAAAAAGTTGATTAATAGCAAGCTGAAAATTTGTTAATCTTAACGGTGTCTAGTCGGACAAACTTTGATGTACGGGAACACTGGAACAGGGGAAGTTAGACTGCTATTACTAACCAACATGGGGGAAATCAGACTACTATTACTAACCAACATGATTCCTGTCACTTGACATGTTCTTCGTGCTCCACTCATTAAAATACCCAGTTGGTGATAAACACCAGTCTGATTTTTGCATGAGAGTTTAATAAAATGGTAACAAATCAATTGGAAGTTCTGTCCGACAAAATACATGGAACATTTTCGTAGTCTGACGTTCGAAACTTGTAACCTGTTCCACAATTAAAACTTCCCCTGTTACAGTGTTCCCCATCATCAAAGTTTGTCAGACTAGACACCGTTAAACTAATATTAACAAATTTTCACCTTGCTATTAATCAACTTTTTTTTGGTACGCGGGATCCAGGTTTAATAGTGATGAGCGCGCTAATAACCGGCAAAATAACGCAAAAGATGGAAAACATGTTAAGTTTTGAGATAAAAAGAAATGAAACTAGTGGAGGTGAGAGATCTAGCGATAAAAACCTATAAACTTACATTCTATTTATTGTTTCCCACCTTTAGACGTATCAGAGGAGTATGTCAAATAAAACTGTCACTAGTGGGAAACAATAAATAGGCCGTTCCAAGATGCTGTCAAAATTAAATCAATATGGCTACCGGAAGGCAAACATTGAATATTATTCTATCAGGTTCTTATGGTTTTAGATCATTTTAGTTGTTGTACAAAGATTAATTTAACATTTTCTCTGGAAGTATTAATTTAGAAAGATAATATGCCTCATTGGTGTTGTGTTTTGAAGTGTGAAATGCAAAGTAATCGTGATAAAGTTAGCTTTTACCACTTACCATCAGTGCTACATTCTAAGCACAAAACTGAACCAATTTAACTAAATAAGTTATAGTTATCATCTGAGAGACAACAACAATGGTAAAATGCAATAAAATATTAAGATTTTACTAGCAAAATGGAAATTCCCCTGTAATCATCTTATATCTGGTAAGTTACAACATTTGAACATTAACCATTTTTGAAGATGTTAACAGTCTAATCTTGTAGGAAAACCAGCCGACTTAACTGATAATAACAATTCAGATTGGGTTCCTTCAATAAATATGGGGTATATAAACACAATGAAATGAGTTCCCCAAAATCTAAAATGGGAATTAAGGTACCAAAGGAGAATTAAAAGAAAAGGGTACCTACAAGAAAAAATTGCTTTTTTATTCCTCTTGAAATGATTTATAAGACACTGGACTGTCTTATATTCTACAAATACTAGGTAGGTCTATGATTTTACACATTTTTCATTAATGATACATTACTGTTACTTTAGTAGATTTAGAAACAGTGGATAGTTAGTGGTAGATAGCAGTTATTTGGTATAAAAGCTAGTTTAGTAGAAGACAAGATTTTGCCAAATAGTCAAACATATATTACAATGGAAAAATTAACAAATACATTTTATGTCATTAACATTAACACAGGATTTTAAATATCAGCTTAAGAAATTAGCTTTATCTTGTGAAAGTATAGAAAATGATGATGCCAAAACTAAAAATTATACTGGTTTAGCAAATTACAATGTTTTTAAAATAGCTTTAAAGTATATTACACCATTTATCAAATACCATCAAAATACTGTTTTGTCACCAAGTGATCAAGTATTGCTTACTTTAGCTAAACTAAGCTTAAACTTAGATTATAAAGATTTGGGATATAGGTTTAGTATTTCACCCTACCCGGTATCAACTTATTTCAAAAATACTTTGTATATAATGTGTCTTAGGTTAAAAAAATTTGTGTTCTGGCCTGATAGAGATATTTTAAAGAGAACTATGCAAAATTCACTTAAAGAATCTTTTCATGGAAATACTACAGGTATAATTGACTTTGGACGAATGTTGGTATGAAACGAATTATTTATTGTTCTGAAGCTAGTTATTTGAGGCATTTTTGTAATTAACTATTCTAATTGGGAAATAAGCCACAATACTTAAAAAATAATTTTATTAATCTTTCGACTTCCAAATCAGACGTCATTGTCAAAATACAAAATATTATTATTTATGCATATTATTACCTGTAAATATTTCTTCTGATTGTTAATTGTAAAGGATAGAAAAATTACCATTTATTTTATTTTTTTTAGAATCAGCTGAGAGAAGTGGTCTACAAAAACCCAGGAAGGAAACGGAATATGTGGCTACGAAAGGCAAAAGAAAGGTTTACAAAGCAAATGTGACACATTTTTTTGAAATATTTAGGAATATCAGTAAATTGCATTAAAAAAATGTATGAAAAGATTTTGTTCAATAAAAATGTTTATATTTATCAAGGATGTATTAATTGGTATGGCCACATATCGTCAGTGATGTAATAATACATCCTATCTGTTTTTTCATGAGTTTCGTAAGAGAGACTAAAAACTTGTCTTAGGGTCACCTCCTGTTTTCATATGATATTTTTTGACTTGTTTTGTAGTAAATTAAACTATCTATGAACTACAAAACAAGTCAAAACTTACATATGAACACAGGAGGTGACCTTAAAACATGTTTTTCCATCTCTCCTACAAAACTCATGAAAAAACAGATAGGAGGTATTGTCACATCAGCAAGGATGTACAGTGATGAGTGCCCTAATAACCGGCAAAACAGCACAAAAGATGGGCAACATATTTAGTTGTGAGATAAAAAGAAATGAAACTAGTCGAGCTGGGAAATTTAGCGAAATTAACCTTTAAATTTTATTTTATATTGATTGTTTCCCACCTTTACACATATCAGAGGAGTATGTCAACTAAAACTGTCACTGTGACAGTGGTAGTTTCCAAACTCGTCTGATACGTCTGAAGGTGGTACACAATCAATACAATCTAAATGTATAAGTTAATATCGCTAAATTTCCCAGCTCGACTAGTTTCATTTCTTTTTATCTCACTACTTAATACGTTTTCCATCTTTTGTGCTATTTTGCAGGTTATTAGAGCGCTCATCACTGTATTTCTGGTATATCCAGGGAATGTCTACAAAATATATTTTGAATGTCCAAAGAACATTCGTGGACACACATGGAATGTTCCAATAAGACATTCAGGTAATGTTTAAAATGCTGACACAGGATTTTCCTGGCATGTTCAGGGAACGTGTTTTCGGGGATATTCCAGGAATTTTTCAATGTCTGTGTACCTTCTATGGACATATATGGAATATTTTGGTGTTATTAGCACCGCACTCCACTTGCGATTTGTAATCAGGAAGATTGAACACATTGTTTCAAATACAAGTCAATCCATTTGTAACTAAATAATCATGGATTGACTTCTATTTGAAAGAATGTGTTCAATCTTCACGACTACAAATCGCAAGTGGAGTCCGGCGCTTAGAGCTACTTCCTCTTCGGTATTATGTATTATACTACAGAAATTAGGAACTTTCCTTCTAAATATATGTATGCATCTTGGCCATTAAACATTTTTTTAAGGGGTTACATAGGTCTTATGGGTAAAAAAAGTGACTTTAAAAAAATTATATCTCGAAAACTAAAATTTATTTTTATTTATAATTGGAACATGTAAAAGTATAATACTTAAGGTAGTCTCAAAAAAAGTTTCAGCCAAAAATATTCATTTTTGTAGAGCTTAAGTTTTTTTGCGGTGGGCAGCATAACTAAGTCCAGTCTCATATGAAATCAAAAAGTTTCTTGTAGTTTATACCTCTGGCTAGTAAATGAACGAAGGAATTAAAAAAAATGAAATTTGAAGATTTTACAAAGTTTAAACACATTTTTGACCCCAATTTTTCTCATTTTTAAAGTAGTTTTTTTTGATAAAACAAAAATGACCTCATCTAATAAAAAAATCTTTGTTCATTCACTAACCAGAGGTATAAACTACAAGAAATTTCAGATGAAACTGGACTTGTTATGCTGCTCACCGCAAAAAAGGGCTGTTGTCGAAAAATTGCAGTCAACTCTACAAAAATGAATATATTTGGCTGAAATTTTTTTGAGTGTACTATACTTTTACATGTTCCAATTATAAATAAAAATAATTTTTAGTTTCCAAGATATAATTTTTTTAAAAAGTCACTTTTTTTACTCACAAGACCTATGTAACCCCTTAATAACTGCCTTTCCATGCTGTAGCAAACTTAACAAATTGTTGATTTCAAATTGTAACAGTTAAGTTTTGCAAAGTATGCTGCCCTCTTGTATCTTCTGTGTTATCTTCATCATACAATTACTTCATCTAAAAACTTTCTGCGATATATTCATTTTGTTGCTAAAATTATTTCCTGATCCATGGGTTGAATAAGCGATGTATTTTTTGGCAAAAACATACATTTAAAGTTGCCATGTTTTGATCATAGAATATTTTCAGAGGGATGAGCAGGAGCGTTGTCTAAAATCAAAAAACATTTCACCTCTTCCGGCAGATTCTCAGTTTCTTCTCTTGAAATTTTTTCACTGCAGGTACAGTCGGAGAAATGAAAGAGTACCCATGAACGATCACATATTATTAACATAATTAATCTATCTCTATCGTTTGTTATTTATAGAAAAAGAACAGCAAATACAAAATATGTGATTGTACCTGTTTGACGTGACCGTTCATGGGTATTCTTTCATTTTTCCGACTGTACAAATTCTTTAAAAGGTCAATTTTTTAAGATATCTGGGGTGAACCACTATGATGAAATTATTTATTTTTATAGCTCCACAATTATATACAAATCCTACCTCAAAATATTTGTAAGAATTTAAACTCTTGAATGCCTTCATTTGTTGACCTGTGTAAAAACTATTACTAAGCTCCAAATACAAAAAAAAACTATGTCCGTGTAAGTAACTATATTTGTCCATGTTGTCACCCTTGAAAAACTTTTTCTACTGTAGGTTAACTCATACCCCTTGAGGGAAAATGGATCTATATACCAAAAGCTTTTGAAAATATTTACTTATGTTTATTTATTCACTGCTTACAACTAAATACAGTCGTTAAAGTACTTCTACAGCTAGAAGCTACAGAAGTCAACAGCAAAATGTTCGGAAAATACAACTATAAAAAACTATTATACAACGATTAAACTATTATATAAAAACAATTATATAAACGACTATTTTATTACAACAATAAATATTTTATAAAAAAACTATTAAACGTAAAAAACTTAAGAAACTCAATGCGGTACAAATATAAATAATTTCAATGTTTGCCTTCCAGCTTTCAATTAGTGTCATAAACGTCAAAGTCTTGAAATGGCCTATACAATGTAAAGTTATAGGTATTTATACGCTCTGAGCTTCGCTGGTGTCGCTCCTAGCGGTTACTAATTCAACTTCCACCGGTAATTTTTAAATTTATTATTTAATTGTTATCGCTTAATATTTACAACGCAAAAAATTAATTAAATTGTAATCGATTTTTTTAATATTTTGCTAATCACTTTGACGTTCTATTGATTAAATATGAATTTCTTATTTTGGATACTTTCACAATTATCGTGTAGATGGAGCTTAGATTGATAGATTGTTTTATAAAATCATATTACGGAACATTAAAAAAACTTAAATTCAGTATTTAAAACGTAAGTATATTTAAGTTAAAAATATATACCACAGCTTCGACCAACTAATACTTTTTATAATTAATGTTTTTAATTTTAATTTTAAATTAATCACTTTGACATTTATGTCAAATTTCCGGTAAAGGTTTACAGACTTGTCACTACTGGCGCTCGCGAATTTGTAAATATCCCCTCTACGTACGAGCTCACAGCGTATAGCTAAATGTCCCACCTCCACTAGTTTCATTTCGTTGTATCTCACAACTTAATGTGTTTTCCATCTTTTGTGTTGTTATTCTGCCGGTTATTAGCGCGCTCATCACTGTGTTTTTTGATAAACTGTTTTTTACTCAATAATATTTCTTGGAAAAGGTAAGAGATCGGCCCTGTACGAATCAAAATATGTGGGTTTCAAGACAGGAGATATTTTGTGACCTTTTGTCCACGCATTTATTCTAATGAAACGAATATGAATACACTTCCGTTGCTAACTAAACTTCTTGACACTTCACGAGGTTGATGATTTTATTAGAAAAGATAATTTAGTGTCGGCCGACATACATAAAGGCGAGGTACTCGAACAGGAAATTTATTACGAAATTTTTAGGATACCTACGCACCGCTTGCTTGGGACAATACGCCTTTTTGGTAACCTACACATTTCGACTTATTTGTTAAAAAGCATCGAGCACTAATTGGAGGAGACAAGTTTACTATTTATCTTCATAGAACCAACCTTAAAAGTTATTATTCGTTTGGTGTAGGTACCTAAATAATAAATTTTTCGTTGCTTTCTAATTTTTCCCTATATGTATTTCCATCGGACAATGGAAATACATATAGGGAACATAAAACTTACGTATTTCGACAGCAATATATACATACATAATATCTAAGATACATATATAGTTTAATAATTAAAACAATGTTAAAAATATAGGACAGCCCAATAAGTCACAACGTACCTTTACCCTATTATATCTATTATGTCAAAATTAGTGTATGTTTGTTGACGTTTGATTTATCATTTAAACAATCAATTGTTTCTACATCATAGGCGGGCTGAAATGATTATTTTTTGTGTATTTGAGATTAAATTGAAATATATTTTGTTTAAAGTTTTGACATCTTTTTTATCATTTATTGCACTATTATCTTTTTAAATCTCTATAAACTTAAGGAGCTCCCTCTTTTTCTGTTGTGTTCACTTTTTGGGATTTTAGTTTTGCCAAAATCAAATGTCCCTAAAAAACCATAAAGCCCCAGGCCCAGACGGCATACAGGCGGAACTACTAAAAAAAGGGGAGACAAACTACATCTTGATATATATCATCTTATAAGAGAAGTCTGGGAAAGAGAAGAAATACCGAAACACTGGCATGAAAGCCATATAATACCTATTCACAAGAAGGGAGACAAACAAATATGTCGGAACTATAGAGGAATATCGTTAATTAATACAACATACAAGATTATATCCATAATACTGTTTAGAAGATTAACTTCATACGCAGAGGAAATAATAGGCGACTACCAAAGCGGATTCAGACCGGGAAGGTCGACTATAGACCAGATCTTCGTCCTACGCCAGGTGTTGGAAAAAAACTGGGAATTCAACCGCGATGTACACCAAATCTTCGTGGACTTCAAACAAGCTTACGATTCTGTTAGCAGAGAAGCATTGTGGGAGACTATGGTAGAAATGGGAGTACCTGGAAAACTGGTACGATTAGCAAAGGTGAGCACGGAGAACGCTTCCGCACGAATCAGAGTTGGCAGCAACACGTCGGAGGAATTCCTCATTGACACAGGACTTAGACAAGGAGATCCTCTCGCCCCTCTGCTGTTTAACTTCGCACTGGAACATGCAGTAAGGAAAGCTCAGCCACAACTGACAAACGGATTTGCCACCCAAGGATCAAAAATACTATTAGCCTTTGCGGATGACGTGGACACAATTGCACAATCCACCAGAGATGCAAAAGAAGTTTTCACCCTATTCGAGAACGGAGCCAAGGAAGTTGGTCTTAAGGTCAACGAGGACAAGACCAAGTACATGGTGGTTACGAAGAACCCAAGACCAAGGGGTAGACAAAACGTAACAATTAATGAATACAATTTTGAAGTCGTCAAAGAATTTAAGTACTTGGGAGCGATCATAACATCTGGAAATAACTATGAAAAAGACGTGGCAGCCAGGATTATTGCAGGAAACGGGGCATATTACTCGTTAAGGACCCTACTTAAATCAAAAATACTCTCAAGACCAGCAAAAATAAGAGTATATAAGACAATAATTCGTCCCACAATAACGTACGGAAGCGAAACCTGGACTCTGAATCAGCGGGAAACAACAAAATTACTGGTACTTGAAAGAAAAATACTGCGGACTATCTATGGGCCTTGCAGAGAAGAGACAACAGGAGAATGGAGAAGAAGACACAATGATGAACTCCAGACAATATACGGAGATGAAAACATAGTAAGCTACATTAAATCAAACAGAATACGATGGGCGGGTCACGTACTAAGATCAAGTGACGAAAGACTTCTAAACGCCACATTCTGGGAAAGGCCCGATGGAAAAAGGTCAGTTGGTCGCCCAAGAAAGAGATGGAAGGACGCAGTAGCCAGCGATCTACGCAAAATGGGAGTACAGCAATGGGAAATAGCTGCTCAGGACCGACAACAATGGAGGGAAATAGTAACCGCGGCCAAGACTCACATAGAGTTGTAGAGCCAAATGATGATGATGATGAAAATCAAATTTATGTTTATTTTCGTTTTCATGTTTTGTGAGGGCTGTTGAGTTTTTTGTAAAATTTGTGAGAATCTATTCTTGAGTTAAATGTAGCTGGCAGGTTTGTCCAATATATACCGACCACATTGCAATTTGGGCAGGGAATTTCATATTTCATATGGGGGTTTTCGGTTTTAGTTTAGAGAGATAGTTAGAGGTTAGAAATGGTGGAGATGAAGTTGGACGATTGGAGAAGGGGAAGGACTTAAGGTTACAGGTTAAAAACGGAGTATATGTGGCTGGAGGAGGAAACATGAATGAATGAGGACATATTATTATAATTGCTTGGAGAAAAATTAGGACGAGTAGGAGAATTAAAATATAGTATATTGGCTCCTTCCTACATAACGGAAAATGAGACACTAGATTGAGAAATTGCCCACATGATACAAGCTGGTTCGTTTAACTGGAAATCGGAGAAGGCTGAAAGGAAAGATATACAAGAGTACCGTGAGACTTGCGTTGGTGTATGGCGGTGAAGTGTGGCCTATAAAGAAGATTCCGGAAAAGAAAATGGAGGTAGCTTAAATGAAAATGTTACGGTAATGCTGGGTACGACTAGAAGGGAGAAGATCAGGAACGATTTGATTAGGGAAAGAGCCAGGGCGACTACAGTCTCAAAAAAAGATTCAAGAACAAATACTGCAACGGTATGGTCACGTTAGGCGCAGAAATGAAAACTATGTGCGACGAAGGATAGAGCTATTAGAAATTGATGGAAGGAGAAGTAGAGGAAAACTGAGAATAAGATGATACATTGGAAAGATGAAATGAATGACGTAAGGAGAAGAAGAAGGGAAAGAAAAAAGAAGACCTGACGTGAGATGCTTAGCCAGAATGATATCAGTGTGATACGGAACGGAATACCTATAAAAAGTACTTAATGGAAAATTTAATTACGGATGTGGATCCGCCCACTCATAGAGATAAAAGCAAATAATGATACTGACACATCAAAAAGATTGACTTATATAATAAAAACAAGTATTACTTGTATGGTGTTATGTAGACCATAGTTCTGCAGAACTATTGTCTATCTAGATTCTAGATATTAGATAGACTATAGATTCTATAGGAAGGAAAGTATGCTAAATTTGCAGTTACTCGAGCGTTATACGGAAACCTATTGGGTTGTGAAGAGGAAGTCCTAAAACCAAAAAAATTTAAGTTTTCCATAAAGTGGGGGACTTTCCATATTTTTTATCCATAATTCGAAAAAATTTGTCGAATAAAAATTACTTATTTTTACGTAAGGAATCCAAATCTTCAATAAAAAAAGGGGGTTCCTATTTAAGATTTTAAAGTAACCCCCCGCCCCACTTCCCTCGGGGGTAGTGTTTGGTGTCATTCGATAGATGATTAGATAGATGACGCATTAGAAGCGTTAAATAGATGAAGTCCCATAAAATATTAAATATTAAATCCATATTAAATATGGTGGTTTATAGGAGTTTTTTTGTTACGATAGGATCGAGTAGATAGAGTGATTCTATAATAGAGTATGAAAGAGTGTAAGATACGTCATTAAAATTTGAAGGATCAAATATCATCATTATTGAGGACCTTCATATTAAAACGCTGCATGTAGCATAATAATTATCCTTAGAGTAAACCTAGCAAAGCATTTAAAAATAATATATGTTGACGTGATTGAATAATCTTAAACTTTATATTGTTCTGTTCTATGTATATAAATGCAGGTTTTATTTGACACTGCCTCGTAAATAAACCTAGTTAGAAGCAGCGTGGATTGAAGTAACATTATATTTTCACGAAATATCATCGGTCGTGACAAATTTTCACGCTCTGTTTAAACTCATAAAACTATAGACGGCTTTACGCTCTAAATAAACATTATAGTGATATTTCAATACATAACAAACGTGCTAAAAACATCATCTAAGAACGGTGTAAACAGAGTTAACGATCTACCATGTTTATGCTGTCAAAAATATAGCTCTTCCATAATCAACTTATTAGTAAATACTTTCTAAAGGCCAGAACGCATTAAGACAGAAACGCATTAGAGAGTCGCAGACGCGACTCGTCGCGAACAAGACAGTGGAAGACTTGAGATTCTTATTAAAAATTGAATCAAGTCCTCGTCGCGCCCGCGACTTCCAAATGCGTTCATGAAGATTAAAGGCAGAAACGCATTAGAGAGCCGCGGACGCGACTCGACTCGTCGCGGACTGGTCTAGTTGAGATTCTTTACGTTGTTTTTAATCTTTATGAACGCATTTCGAAGTCGCGGACGCAACGAAGACTTGATTCAATTTTTAATGAGCATCTCAAGCTGGGTACTCACTTGAGCACGAATACGCATGAGGCAAGCCGAGGCCGCACGGAATGCCTCGAGTCGGGAAAAATGTATGAGGACACGCATCCCGCATGAGGCTTGCCGCAGCAGCGATCCATTTATTCGCCCTGAGGCAGCGAATATGTCGAACGAACAATTATTATTATAATGATAGGTAGGGTTACGAGGATTCCATAGTATTTCCATATTTTTGTATTTATCAATAAGTTCTAAACAAAACTCTTGGCTCCATTCTATTTTTTATAGGTAGATTTATAAATTTGTCTTAAATTTTTAAGTGTATAACTTTCCAAAAGAATGAATATTTCAAAATATGAAATAAAATTCAACAAAATCCAAAGTTTTTACAACCTTTTTGTATTATTGAAGTTATACTTCTTTACAATCGAGAGTGAAATTTTATAATGCCGGGCGCATGCGCACAGACAGTATGTATTTCGTTGCTAATCTTTCAAGATATGTATGTATCAGCGCTGTCAGCGCAAAGAAGTCATATTATATCATATAAAAGGATATATTAGTGTTCTTAGTAAATATATTATTTATTATAATTTTTGTGTCTTTGGATTTGTCTTCCTCGGGAATAAGATATTTTATAATAATAGTAAGTATATTTAAATATTTTTGTATACCACTTGGTCTATTAAATTTGTCAGTATGTATGAGAAATCTTGAAACCTGTCAAAGCAAAAAAGCTATAGCGCAGTGGTAGAGCGTGTGACCGGAGATCAAGAGGTCCTGGGATCAAATCCCGGAAGTGGTAGGTAAAGAAAGTTAGTTTAATATTTAAATAAAATACAAATAACCTGTTAAGTATATTAATTTCGTTGAAATCATAATAATAGAAGTATAACTTCTTACGTGCGTACAAAGTACACACACACACACATTTTTTATATAATAGTTACAATCATTGCTTGCACGGTCTGTTTAAAAAAAATATACAAATATGAATCGAAACGCAACCGCATGTTTAAAAATACTTAAAAACCGTTCACACTGAGGCACGAATCCCTTTGATGGACCGACAACAAATGGATCGCTCCGAGGTGTGTGGCGAACGATTTGAGCATATTTGCCGCGCCTCGGATGACGTCCTCACTTACTGCCTCGTACGGCCTCGGCTTGCCTCATGCGCGTTCGTGCTCAAGTGAGTACCCAGCTTTAAGTCTTCCACTGTCTTGTTCGCGACGAGTCGCGTCCGTGACTCTCTAATGCGTTTCTGTCTTAAATACAACGTAAATAATCTGAGCTAGACTAGTCTGCAACGAGATCGCGCCGTAAAAAATCGCTCGTGTGGCCAAAGCGTAATGCGTTTCTGCCTTTAGAGAGTCGCGGACGCGACTAGACTCGTCGCAGACTCGTCTCGCTCAGATTCTTTAAGGCTGATTCTCACTAGCATGCAAGGCAAGTGCTCGGCATGGGCAAGGCATCGGCTCGGCAAGATACATTTTACATAAAATATTATGCACTTCATGGGATGTAATTCACACTATGCGTGCCAGGCACCGGCAAGCGATGGGCTTTGCATGCGACGTTCTTTTCAAAACAATCTTTGCCTAGCATGTGCCGTGAAGGTCACGACAGTGTGAATACCTTACCGGCAAGCAACCTGCAATATTGGTTGTTTAAAATCAGTTTTATAAAGACGATAGAGAAAAGAAGTATTTTGTTTTTGAAGAGGTTCCTCAATATGCGCCAATTTTTCTTCTTCTTTTGGCATCATAACTCTGGATGGGTCTTTGCCTGTCTGGCTATGTCCTTCCATTCGGATTTCTCTTGTGTACTTTTTCTCCATTGTCTTATGTTCATGGTTTTCATGTTCATTCATCCATCCCTCTCGTTCTGGCCCTTTCTTTTTTTTCGCCTTCCTATCGGCTTCCATTGTAATATTTTCTTAGTTGTTTCTTCATTGTCTTTTCTCTGCACATGTCCCAGCCATGACAGTCTTTGACTTTTCACAAATTGTACAATATCATAACCTTCATCCAATTCATTAACCTCGTTGTTTCTACTGATTTTCCATGTGCCGCCTTCTCTGCTTGCACCGGGCCATATACTTTTCTCAGTATTTTTCTCTCGAATGTAGTGAGTTGGGCTTCATCCCTTTTCGTCATTGCTCAGGTTTCACAACCATACGGGTCTAATCAATGTTCTGTAGATAGTGATTTTGATTCTTTTGTCTAATAATTTCGATGTCATCAATCTTTTAATAGCATAGTATGTACGATTCCCCTCTGGAAATACGTGCATTATTTTAGATCCTTACGGAATTCTTCTAATTTCTGTGCCCAGATATGTGAAGGCATCCACACGTTAAAGAGTATAGTTGTCTATTGTGATATAATTTTCATTGTCAGGTGTTCTTTTGACGGTCATGTCATTCGTTTTTGCTTCGTTTGTTTAAAGCTCCCTTTTTCGTGCATCAGGATCAATGTTTTTGAACGCTTGAGTTAGTCGTGTCAAAGTGTAGAACTACATCGTCTGCATATGCAGTAATTTGTACTGTATTGGTGTTTCATTGGTTTTTCTGATGGGTGACTCAAGAACTAGGTTGAATATTATGGTTCAATATGCAGTCCTAAGCGTTAAATTCATTCACTGTCATTCGGTTATATTTAAAAAATTTTGTCTGATCGTCTAAAAGTTAGGAGTGTAAGGTTGCAAATTTTCATTCTTTTGTGCGTTTCTTTAACATTTTAAGCACCCAACAACGTCTTTTTCTATTTCTGCAATATTTGTTTTCATTTTCTGTTTCTTCGTCTAATATTAGAGCAATTTTTATTAACGTTCAATTTCAACATTGTTCACTACACTCCGAAAACCTTGCCCGTGCCTTGCCGTTGCCGGTTCGGTTCCTTGCACGTCTAATGAGAATCAGGCTTTACGTTGTTTTTAATCTTAATGAATGCATTAGGAACTCGCGGACGAAGCGCAGTCCCGACGTGGACTCGATTGATTCTTGGATGAGAATCTCAAGACGTCTCGGTGATCGGTCTCGCTTTGTCAAGTCCGCGACTCTCTAGTGCGTGCACACACAGAGACGCGGACGAGATAACTTTGAGTTTTCGTGTATGCTGTATGCTCGACAATCAACGAAAACGCTCGGCTGATTATTAAAACAAATGAAGCTCTCACGTCATTTACTTTGTAATGTTTAGGTGTGTAATGTAACGATATTAACCCTTTCAGCTCCTTTTCACGGTAAAATATTGCAAACCTCCAATTTTTTAAAGAACCGCTTGGATTTACATGAAATTTGACATACACATAGATAACATGTCAAAGAAAAAAAGTGACATTCTGCCGATGTTTACTTTTGCCCTGGGGATGAGTTTCACCTCTTCTCGGGGGTGAAAAAACATACGTTCAAAATACGGAATTGGATAAACTGACAACTCTAAGCAACTTTTGTTCTGAGTTTTTCACAAGTCAATACTTTTTGAGTTATTTTCGAGTGAATATGTTCATTTTTCAACAAAAAAAAACACGTTTTTAGACGGTTTTTCGCAAATAACTCTAAATGTACGTATTTTACCGAAAAAAGTATTCTTGGCAAAACTACAGCCTATAAAAAAGTGATAAAAATGGAGTAGATATTATATTATAGCAGGCCCACTAAACTTAGGTAATAATGAATTTAGAAAACTCATGAACCACGAAGTAAGAGGACTCCTGAAAGGAGAAGACATCGTCAGATTTATCAAGGCACAGAGACTCAGATGGATGGCACATATAGAAAGGAGAAATCCAGAAGCCGTCATCAAGAAAATTTCCAAATATAGACCTGTATCAGGCAGACCACGAGGAAGACCCAAAACTAAATGGGAGAACCAGATAGTCGAGGACCTTAAGAAGATGGGAGTCAGATGGGTAACCATAAGCAAAAACAGGAACGAATGGAGAAAAATTGTAGAAGAAACCAAGTCACACAACCAATTGTAAAACCAAAATGTTAATGCGGATTGATTCACCGCGACAAACGAATCGGAAGAGCCCAAAGAGGGCGGCAATCACTCCGCTAGGAGTGTGGATGCCTTGATGATATTATATTATGAAGTCCATAGACGCATAGTTTCAGTAGAAGCTGTGTTTTAGGAAATGTAGGATAAAAGGTTGAAATGTTGAAAAAGGGGGAAATGTTGTTGGAATGTAAGTTCTTATTAATCAAATTCCAAATCGAATAGTTCAATATGAAATAACCAAAAAATCAAGCATTTGCGTATTGGAGAAAACTCATAAAATTTTTTTAAGGTGTTTAAAAAAGCTTCATTTTTTTAAACTTTTAACATCAAAAGTAAGTAAGTTACGCTCAAAATAATGTTGGTCCCTTTTTTTTTGGTAAAAAAATCGTGAAAATCACCCCCTAAATAAATTAATCATTACCGCTTCACCACAAACTTTACTATTGCTTTGTTGATAATGATCTGCAGTTTCATCGGTTCAAAGTGCTTATTTTTGAAAAGGCTGATGGCTCCTCTACATAATCGGCGATAACAGACGATCAAGCGCGAGCACGATTGTGTAGAGTAGGGGTGGCGGTTGTTGACAAAAACACCGGTTTTTGGTTATACCGGTTTTTTTACCTACAGTTTAACCTGGCGGTTATAACCGGTCAAAAAACCGGTTATTCCAAAAACCGGTGTTAGGTTTTTTTAGTCATAGCCAATACCAAATAAGTTACATTTACATTGCGCTTTAGTTTGTAATACTACATTCGAATCGATATCAGTCCATATCAGTATAAAAATCAGTCCTCAGTGTTGTAAAATCGGTTTCAGTCAGCTTAAAGTTTCCCATTTATGCACGGGGGCGAAAAATTTTCCCATTTTTTCTCTAAATTCAGTATTTTTTTCACTTATCCGGTTTTTTACCGGTTATTACTTTAAAAAGAAAAAACCGGTTATAACCGGGACAAAAAAACAACTAGAAAAACCGATTATTGCAAAGGAAAAAAACCGGTTTTAGGTTTTAACCGGTAGGTTTTTCCCATCCCTAGTGTAGAGGGCGTACTCGGTTATAGTTGCCCATGATCGTCTATGATCGCCCATGACTGTAGACTGTAGACGATCCGTGATTTTGCGGTTTTTTGGAGACGCTTCAAAGGGAATCGTCGAGTAATAAATAATAAGTTATTGAGTAATAAGTAATAGTTGCGTTGACATGCCTACGCGATCGCCGATCATTCATTTCCCGTCGGAAAATATTGTGCTTAGGTTAAAAAGTTGATGCAAGCTTAACTATTCCCCGTACCGAAAAATCTCAATGCGATTGCAAGTCGTATTTGAACTGGCATGGATTTTCTGAAAGTAGTGTCTTGTTTTGCTACTAATGGGGATATTTTTCGTACCAAATACCTAATTGAAATCGCTCGGTGACATACGTATAAAGTTTTTGAATTCTCCAGAAGGTTTAACCAATAATTCAGCAAGAAGATTCTCCATCATTTTTTTTTGAAAAAAGTATATCTAAGTGCAAAGCGATGAGTGAAAAATATGTTTATCGAATTGCGAAGTTTGATGTATCTAAACTCATTTGATTTTATCTCGAACAAGCCTGTCTTAAAGGTAGTTGTCAAAGACCACTCTTGTAGTAGTTGTAGACCGCTATTAAATAAATCATTGCAGTTGCAACACACTGGATGTCCATGTTGATGGTTGTCGTTCATCATGCTACGGACGATTATGTGGACACTTGCACGATGATTGTGCATAGACAATCACATGATCGGCCATCATCGGCGATAATAAAGAGGTAATGCATGAAGTTAAAAGGGCTTGAACTAGTCTCTAACCACGAGTATTTTCAAATTTTTATCAGTATATCTAAACCAATTTTTGTCTTACAGGAAAACAAGAAATCTAAAATATTCAGAAAAGCGAAGCCTACATTTTTTTCCCGTTGAGATTTTTGTTATTACTAATAATTTTTACATAAGAGAGGAAGAGGAAGGCCTCAGATGAGATGGAGCGACGACCTCAAAAAGCATGCCGGATCCAGATGGATGACCACAGCGCTGGATAAAAACCAGTGGAAAAGAGACGGGGAGGCCTATATGTCCAAAGATGGATAGATTAAGTCTCGAAGATAGATAGATAGAATCATTTTTAAGTTGTTTTGAAAAAAAAAAGAATTTTTTCAAATCTGAACTATACTGTGGTTATCGAAAAACTGAACTTCTACGTACTCTGCGATGAGTCCGCGACTGCCAAGTGCGAATACTAAAGCTGGATTTATAGTTTGACGTAGGTACTGTAGACGTAAACGCAACCTAGACGCACTGGAAAAGATCAACACCGAATTTTATGAACGTAAACGTATACAGGGTGTTTCATTAATAATTGTCCATATAGTAACTGGAGAAACCTTAGCACAAAATACGAAGATTTAACATAAAACACTTAAATAAAATGTGGTTCCTTACTGAGTTACAGGGTGTTTCATCTAAAAATTTAAAAATTATTTTTGCTTAGCATTTTAAAACTGTTCGACGTATCCTTTTCATACTTAGCAGGAAGTATAGGTACTGTGCAAAATACTAAATTATGTTAAACAAACGTTTCTGTCTATTACCAGAGGCGTACGACGGGGGAAGTGTATTGTTGACCCGTTCCAAATTCTACGCCACTGGCGGAATTGCTATTTTAGTTCAATTTTTGGATAAGAAAATAATATACTCTTCATTCGTAACGATAAAGTCATTAGTTTTCGAGATCTGTGAAGTTAAAAATAAAACGACCCGGTTATTTTGATTACTGTATTGTGTCGCTTCATTTTTAATTTGAAATATCTCGAAAACTAATAATTTTATCGTTACGAATGAAGAGTATATTATTTACATAAAAAGTATCGAAAAATCCACAAATTACACTAAAATAGCAATTTCGTCAGTGGCGTATAGGCTTGTGTAGTTCATGAGCGAACTAGTTCGAAGATCCGGCTCCGATACGTGAACTAAATGAACTAGTTCGCCAGAGCTGGCTTAAACCGCTCAGTCGCTCAGTGAGTCATTTATTTCCTGAAGCCCGGAGCTTCGCTTTTCGTTCGTTTATCAGTCAGGAGCGGTCGAGCGGTTCAATCTTCAGAGTCGTGACGCGACGAACGAAGTATCTGAGCTGCGGAGCTGAGCGGGTAGGAAGGAAGAGCGTGAACTAAAGAAAAGAACTATGAACTAATATTGACTGGTGAACGATGAGTTGACGTGGGTTAGCATCGAGCATTTTTTAAATAAATACAATTTAATTTGTCCTTTTTTTCTTATTAATGAATTTTGATCACATCCTTAAAAAAAAAGAATAATAAATTTTGTAATAAAATATTTTTAATGTTACTATAAATTAAAATCGGTATCAAAAATAAATTTATGCACAAACGATAAATCAATCTTACGTTTTGCTCATCTGTTCTCATGTAACTCTTTGTGCTAATGAACTAGTGAACTAAAAGATCGAACTAGTTCACTTCTTACATTTGAACTAAACTGAGCGCTCTTGATGATGAACTATTATGCCCAAGTCTAGTGGCGTAGAATTTGGGAAGGGTCAACCAGCCACTATCCCCTGCCGTACGCCTCTGGTAGTAGCTAGAAACGTTTGTTTATCATAATTTAGTAGGGTGTATAGTAGTCGCACTTCTTGCCAAGCATGAAAAGGATACGTCGAATAGTTTTAAAATGCTGAGCAAAAATAGTTTTTAAATTCTTATATAAAACACAGACCTTTCTATTGGTATCTTGCCTGTTGGCCTGTTGACTTCGAATCTCTGGCTATACGGGCTATTCTCTCGCTGTCCATTCTCGTCACATGCTGATTCCACTCTCGTCTTCTCTGTCTTCCCGACCGTACTATGTCTTGTATGTTACAGAGATCTCTTATTCTGTCGTTCGGTATTCTATCTCTCAGTGTTTTCCCAGTTATTGATCTTCTCATTTCTGATGTTCTCAGTATCCTCTTGGTTTCTGCTTTGTCACATCTTGTTTCTATCGCGTACGTCATGATCGGTCTAACACATGATTTATATATGCGTACTTTCCCTTTCAGCCTTATATCTTTATTTCTCCAGATGACATCCTGATACGTAATTGGCTTTATTTGCTTACTTTCGGACGCTCTCTTTAGCATATCCATAACTACATATGGATGTTAAGTTATTAATTTAATAAAAATATATCATAGTGTAATTTTAATTTCAGAAAAATATGAGTTGTTCATTAGCCTAATTCGTTCATTAACATTATTTAAAGACACAGCAAATGAAACAAAGTAGTTGGAAATCCTACGGCACCAAGGAGCATACCTTCGTGTATTTCCTAATCCATTGTAACACACAAAAAGGGTAAATATTATTATTAGGGTAAATAATAGTATAAATAAATAAACACAACGTTTGCTTGTTCGTATATATTAAGAGCGTTCGCAGGTACCTGTCGGCGACTAGTCGTTCACAATTCCTAACCTCACCTAATATAGATAATGCCGTTAAAAGATAAATAAACAAGGTATATTTACTTTTAATTAATATTAATAACTAATTATTAAATCTGTGCTCTGTGCGTAAAGAGAGTTTAGTACTAAAACACCGTTTTGAGATAAACGCGTTTAAAGTTTGCAACGTCCCGTGGCGCACTTAATAACTCATTAGTGTACACACTGAGTCTTCCTGTTTCTTAAATAATCATGCGTCTAAGTTCAGGACTTACACGCTTTACACATATTGTTTTTCATTAATATCTCAGTTTAGAAATGGAATTGGACTTGACAAATTATACACACATGTAGATATCAAAATCTAACATACAGATAGTGCAATGGCTAATTTCGAAAATTTTTGGACTTAACTCACTTTACGCACAGAGCACAGAAATTATACTAGGTAAATATACCTTGTATATTTATCTATTAACGATATTATTTATATTATTTTAAACTGTGCGCATGCGATTTGCTGACAATTAGTCACCGACAGTTACCCGCGAACGCACCTAATATGGGCTAGGTTGAATTAAGCGACTGTTTCTACTCATGCGCAAAAAGTCCACTTCGTCGATTTATAAATTGACATCAATTTACAGTCCGTTTGTTACGTCCCCGTTACGTCTCCAGTGCGTCTACGTCTACGGTACGTCAAACTATAAATCCAGCTTAAGTACGAGACTGTGACTGTCTTGTTCGCGACGAGTCGCGTCCGCGACTCTCTAGTGCGTCCTGGCCTTAAAATAACCAAGACCATAAATTTCAATTTGAACTTGAAGGCTGGCGAATATAAAAGCCATTTAACTACTGGTACTTCTGAGGGTATATATAGATTGAAGTAGTTTGCTTAACTAACTGGGATTTAAATTTGCAGTCCGATCGATTTGAGCTACTTGACAGTAGGTCGTTAATTTTTCAGCGTCTGCTGCTTATGTTTTTCTGTTTTTGTTTATTTGCTGTTGAAATGTCGTGCATGGTAAAAAGTTTAAAGTGCTAGTGGCTTCCATAGCGATTTACTTCAATTAAACAGGCGGAAGATTGAAAGGGTTAAATACAGTGGCAGATCTAGAAGTGTGATAAAAGGCAAATAATAGCGCTTATATGCATTCCCTTAACTAGCCGGATTATTGGATTGAATTTGTCTGTCTAAGGTGTGGGTTTCAAGAATTTTGGACCTTCTGGGGGGATGCCCCCAATTAACCCCCGTAGATCCGCCACTGTTTAAATATTATTAAAATGAAAGGCAAATGTATTTATTACGTTATAAATCAGGAATTGATTAATGTTTAATGTTATTAAATAAACGTTTAATTATCTTAATTTTTAGGTCCAAATAAAAAGGTGCCCTCTGAGATTTAGTCCAGTCAATGAAGGTAAAATACAGCGTAATTGTATAATTTTCTGAGGCTAAGTCTGCATCGATTTTCACCAAAACTTGGCTATACGTTCTAATTACCATCTACTTTTAAAGTGGATGCATACATAGGATATTTTTATCCTGGAGGAGATGCCACCTCTTCTTGGCAGTAAAATTGTTTTTATTAAAATAATATCGAGAATTAGTCCATAAAGCCACTGCGCATCCGCTAGGAAAAATATTCTAATTCGGATTTTTTGCACAATCTTACTCAAAAAGGACTCCTTTTAACAAATTTGCATGTTGCCAGGACCAAAAGGTGGTCAAAAATTTTTAAACGTTTCTTTTTTGTTTTTTTCCTAAAATTATTTTTTTTGCATGGAAAAAAGTTTTTTTAGGTTTTTTGGATCATTCCAAACAGAAAAGGTCTTTAGTGACTTTTCTCTAAAAATGATAGTTTTTGACATATAAGCGATTAAAAATTGAAAAATTGCGAAATCGGCCATTTTTAACCCTCAAAAACTATGTGAAAAACTGAAAATTTGAATGTTGCCAAGGTAGGTAGATATTCTTTAAACATTGATTGATGAAATCCCGAAGAGCTTTTTGCAATACAGTATTCAAAACTCCTTTGTTATTTATTTGCTAATCAAGCGTGCGCGACACATTTTTCCACCGACAGTATGGTGCAAATGAAAGGAATAAATTCGTTATTTCGTAAACCGGCGACTTTAAGGAAAAATCCCGAAACAGGTCGATTTTTATTTTTAAGTTATGATATTGTGGCATATTATGGTATAGTAGTGACGTCATCCATCTGGACGTGATGACGTAATAGATGATTTTTTTAAATGAGAATAGGGGTCGTATGCTAGCTCATTTGAAAGGTTCTTTAATTCTCTATTCAGTAGTACAAACATTTACATAATTATTTATACAGTGAACAATATCCCTTCGTTGGCTCAGTGTAGATGGTCTTTAAGTTGTGATGGAAACACCAAATAATAGTAGCAGAGTTTATTGATGAGACTTACACTATGGATGTTGACCCGGGGTACTTTGAGTAGAGACTTAAATGATGAGCGTTGAAGACAATCACTCGCGTTAATGAATTAATAATAATTGAATTTCTAGACAAGAGATCTTAGTTTTATATAAGTTTAAATTGGGTCAATGTAAACACGGGCCCCGCGTGATTTTGTGTATCTAATTAAGGTAAATTGTTTATCTTATGTCAGCAACTTTTGGCTGATGTCCAAATTATATTATTGATAATTGACCAAATGTGTATGTAGTTTAATTAATTACGTGTGTGTGTTTAATAACAAATAAATGCATTCGATCTACTGGGTGATAAAATGATACTGTCCAATTTCGGATATGAATACTGAATATTTGATATTGGACATACAGGGTGTCCAAAAAATTTTTATTAAATTAAATTATTTGACAAAGAAAGAAGTAGAAGGACACCCTGTATAAATAATTATGTAAATGTTTACATTACTGAATAGAGAATTGAAGAACCTTTCAAATGAGCTACCACACGATCCCTATTCTTATTTAAAAAAATCATCGATTACGTCATCACGTCCAGGCGGATGACGTCTCTAGTATACCATATATGCCACAATATCATAACTTAAAAATAAAAATCGACCGGTTTCGGTATTTTTCCTTAAAGTCGCCGGTTTACGAAATATTGAATTTATTCCTTTCATTTGCACCATACTGTCGGTGGAAAATAGTGTCGCGCACGCTTGAATAGCAATTAAAAAACAAAGGAGTTTTAAATATTGTATTGCAAAAAACTCTTCGGGATTTCATCAATCGATGTTTAAAGAATATCTACCTACCTTGGCAACATTCAAATTTTCAGTTTTTCACATAGTTTTTGAGGGTTAAAAATGGCCGATTTCGCAATTTTTCAATTTTTAATCGCTTATATATCAAAAACTATCATTTTTAGAGAAAAGTCACTAAAGACCTTTTCTGTTTGGAATGATCCAAAAAACCTAAAAAAAACTTTTTTCCATGCAAAAAAAATAATTTTAGGAAAAAAAACAAAAAAAAAACGTTTAAAAAATTTTTGACCACCTTTTGGTCCTGGCAACATGCAAATTTGTTAAAAGGAGTCCTTTTTGAGTAAGATTATGCAAAAAATCCGAATTAGAATATTTTTCCTAGCGGATGCGCAGTGGCTTTCTGGACTAAATAAATATCATCATCATTATCATTGGCTCTACAGCAATGGTGGGTCTTGGCCTGTTTTAGAATCAGCTTCCATTCCTTCCTAAACTTCGCTAAGGGTGTAACCAGGATGATCCTAAGGCGGGGGTTACAACTGACCCCCCAAACCCCCACCCTGGTTACGCCTATGTCCTTCGCTTTGGTTTTCCAATTTCGTACTCTTAACACTCGTAAGTCGTCTTCCACCTGGTCCTTAAATCGTGCTCTGGGTCTGCATCTTCTGGTGTTTCGAGGGAATGAATATATTAAGCGCTGAGTCTACTGCTATTCTCAGTGGTACTGGATGAAGCGATAAAGAAAGCCAAGAGAAGAATGAGAAAACTAACATTAGGATACTGACAAATGAAACGGACTCAACTATCGGAGCTACTATTTGCAGACGACATGGTATTGGTAGCAGAAAACAGAGAAGACTTACAGAACAATCTTGAAATCCTAGAAGAAGAACTATCAAACATAAATATGAAAATTAATACAGAGAAAACAAAAACAATGATAATTTCAAATACGAGGAAGACACACGCAATAGAATTAGACGGAAAACAACTAGAGCAAGTGGAATATTTTAAATACCTAGGAGTAATAATCGAATCAAATGGTAAACAAGACATGGAAATAAACGAGAGAATGGGACGAACAGGAAGCTTACTTAACGCTATGAAAACAACATTTTTGGGAAAAAAAGAGATACCGGAGAAAGTAAAAACGGCAGTCGTTAAATCAGTAGTTAGACCAACAATCATGTGTATAGCAGCGAGACATGGACATTGACGGGGAGACAAAAATTAAGAGTCAATGCTATGGAAATGAGGTTCCTGAGGAAAATAGCAAACATAAAGAGGAGAGACAAAATACGAAACGAAACAATTAGACAAAACCTAAAACTAGAACCAATCAATGAAAAAATAGTGGAGGGACAACTTAGATAGTTCGGGCACGTGTGTAGAATGTCGAACGAGGGGCTAACAAAACGAGTGTTCGAAACGAGAGTGCAGGGGAAAAACAAAAGAGGAAGACCAAGAGTTATGTGGGTAGATGAAATCAGGAAAGAAGTCGAGAAAAAGGGATTGACATTGGAAAGTGCAAGAAACCTAACGCAAGATCGGAAAGCATGGAGACTACAATGCCAAACTCAACTCCACCAGCCTTACACCTAAAGGTAGAAAGGCTTAGGACTAAGTAAGTAAGTAAGAATATATTAACCAATGTTAATAACTTTTGTCCTATACAATTTTTTCTGAAAGTCAATACTTTTCAACTTATTCGCAAGTGAAAATATCAACTTAAAATAGTATATTATACAACGAGCATTTAATGATGGTCATTATGAAGCGAGTATGGGGGATACGAAACGAGCCCCTAGCGGCGAGTTTCGTATAGAGTACGAGCTTCATAATGATAATTAAATGCAAGTTGTATACACGATTTTTTCTGTGATCATTCACAACAAACAATATATTTAAATTTATTAATTTTCAACCCCCTCCCTTCCACTTCCCCACCCCTTATTTTTAAATAGGTAATAGGGGTCACGTGCTAGCTCATTTTGAAGGTTATTCAATTCTCTATTCAGTAATATTGACATAATTATTTATACAGAGTGTCCAAGAAAAATTATTTTTAATTAAATTAATTGACACAAAAAGAAGAATGTATGTAATTTATTTAATTCAAAATACATACTACTGCTGTCACAAAATAGAAAAAAAATGTCTTTTGATAAATAAACATTGCTTTTCACTTAATATGAATGTTCAAGCTGCCACCCATGTGCCTCTTGGTAGGTTGAATATTGAAATTAAGCAACAAACAATTTTTATTTATCAAATAAATATTTTGTTTCTCTTTTCTGTCAGCAGTAGAATGTATTTTAAATATATTTAAATATATTTAAAATAAATTACATACATTCTTATTTTTGTGTCAATTAATTTAATTCAAAATAATTTTTCTTGGACACCCTGTTTAAATAATTATGTCAATGTTAATATGACTGAATAGAAAATTCAATAAATTTTCAAATGAGCTAGCACACGACCTCTATTCCCTATTAAAAAAAAAGTAATGGGGGAAGTGGAAGGGAGGGGGTTGACAAATAACAGATGTAGGTATGTACCCTAAAAATGTGTCCCCTTAGATCAAAAATCGACCTGTTTCTTCATTTCCTTAAAATCTAATAAATACTGTCAAATATCCAGGTGGACTGTTTTCTTTGGCCCACTCTGTATAGAAAAACAAAACAATTTTGTACTCTCAAAAATTTTGAGTATCTCCAGGTATATATGCGTCTACTACCTTTAGAATTGGTGCCAGATTTTTTATCATGTCCTAAAAAAAGTTTTATGAGTTTCCTACGAAAAATGCATTGGTTTCTTGAAACACGTTAAAACTTCCAATTTTGGCGTTTGACAAAGAAGAACCAACTATTAATATGCTATTTCTCCGCTTGTATTGGGGCTACAGACACCGTCCACCATTTTTATAAGCTACATCTCTTATAAGAATGATTTTTTTATACAGTGTGTCCACGGATGGGGTGCCCAAGCGGAAAAACTTTTTTATTTTCAATTTTAGCGAAAAATGTCATTCTTGATAAAAAGTTTTGCTTGTTCTAAAACGCTATAAAACGAAATAAAATTCAAGTTTTTCAAAACCTGTTTAATTTTGTAGCCAATTTTATGTAAATCCCTATAAATTTTTGCACTAAGTTGGAAATCATAACAATAATCTAGTGTTGCCAAGCTACAATGTAGGTAAGTAATTGTAAACTCCGATATAGTATATTAAGTATGGAGAACGGTAAGGGTTTTATACTGAGATCGGTTACCCTTAACGTTCGACATGCTTATAACGTTTTTTGCACGATTGATACCATTATAAATTATAAAATTAAACATTTTCTTCATATTGACTAGTTTCATTCATTTTACCAAGATAGATACTTTGGTTGTTAGGTAGTAATTAGGGTGCATAACAACAATGGAATATTGAGTTTTTATTTAGTTGTCAATAATTTTAAGTACAATTTTGATTATTATAAATTAAAATATGAGCGAAAGTGAATTTGAAGAAATTGAACGGGCTTGGGAAGAAGGGTGTTCCGCAATTATTCCCGAAAAATCCAAAATCCGTTATCAAAATACCTACCAAAGTTTTAAAAAATGGTGCGAAGGCAAGAATTTAAGAATCGAAGAAAAGACTCTATTGGCATATTTCGTTCAAAGACATATGCAGTTGAAAGCTCCTGGAAGCCTCTGGGCAGAATATTCAAGGATTAAATCCACCGTTTTTCTTTATGATGGCATTGATATTTCCAAGTTTTCAACTTTGATCGCGTATTTGAAGAGAAAAAATGTTGTGCAATACTAGTAATACTACTAATGTATGCGATTCTGCAGGAGTTTCTGTTAGAAGTGAAACCACAGTCCAAACAAGTGGGATTTCATTAAATAATTTAACAAATTGTACCATAAGTTTCAATATTAATAAATAATTCGTTAGTTTTCTTTATTCTTTCAAAAAATAAATTAAAATTAAGAGATTTTTTAACTCGACGGTAAGTGAATTACTTACCGTCGAGTTGGAGTACTTACCGTCGAGTTGGATTACTTACCGTCGAGTTGCTAGTAAATGTCACCTACTCACGTAAAATCTGTCACGGTAAACAGTCAAAAATGATCAATCGCGCAAAAAATAATTTGCGAATTGTCATTTTTTTTTCGACAATTTTAAGCGTTCAACAAAGAATTTATCTTGTGAATTGTCATTCTTGATCAATATATTGCTTAACATTGTCGAAAAAAAAATGACAATTCGCAAATTATTTATCGGAGTTGACAGTTACTAAGCTACATTGTAGATTAGCAACACTATAATATTGTTATGATTACGAACTTAGTGCAAAAATTTATAGAGATTTACATAAAATTGACTACAAAATTAAACAGGTTTTGAAAAACTTGAGTTTTATTTCGTTTTATGGGGTTTTAGAACAAGAAAAACTTTTTATCAAGAATGACATTTTTCGCTAAAATTGAAAATAAAAAAGTTTTTCCTCTTGGGCACCCCATCCGTGGACACACTGTATAATGTATACGTTTTGATTAATTCGCGAAAAACAGTCTGAAAAAGTGTTTTTTTTTTGTTAAAAAATTGACATTTTCACTTGCAAATAGTCGAAAAGTTTTGACTTCCAGAAAAGAACGAAGCAGACAATTGACAAAAGTTTCTTAAAATTTGTTAATAAATTCATTCCCAGTGTTATTTTTAATAAAAAAATTTAACCCCAACAAGAGGTGGCATTCGCCACGGGTAAAAAAACCCTACGGCAGAGGGTAAAATTTGAAATTAAGGGTAAGTAGAACCTATAGCCAAATTGTGGTGCAAATCGGTGAATTGTATGATGGTACCTGCATCGTATAATTTTTCTTACTTTATAATTGTATTATTTTTCTTATCTCCAATTTTATTTTTGTTTATGTGCTAGTGAGAAAGTACAAAGAACCACTCCACGTCTCTTCTTATTCTAAGCAACGACGCCTAGTTCATTTTGAGTGCCTCAAACACTGTCAATTGTTTGTTGTGTTACAACCTATTTTTGTAAAAATTGTGACTGGACTGTGACCCCAAAGCAAGTTTATAAATGAAATATTCTTGTTTTTCTAATTGCGCCGTATTATTTCGAAAGTTGGCAATCCGAATGACAATTGAAGCGCTTTGGAATCTGCTGCATGAAAAATTTCTGCGGATGAGCAGTCGAACCATTTTCGCAGGTCTTACAGCCACGAGTACTGTACTGTACCTCAATATGATTTGAAATAATTCATTCTTTCACCTTTCAACACATGACCCAAGTACCCAAGTATGTGAAAAGATTACCAAGATTTAAATTATTAGTAGTAATTGCATAAGAGCTCTAAAATTATATATTAATTTTAGAGATCGAGTGCAATTTGTTGCGATTATTTCATGAATAAAACTGTTTAAAACCAAAATTTTATTGTAATTTATTTATGTAAGTACAAATTAGTACAATTAAACACACAGTTGTTATAAATATTTGACGGTTGAAAGTCATCACTGTTATAATTTTTAAAACATTAATTGTCGTTAATGTCACTGAATGTATTTTTTCATAGCAACGAAGGGCATCTGACGTAATATACTTGACGACGGGAAATTATCAAAAATTATCAGTTTAATTTTTATTTCTGTAGCTTTCTATTGGTCAGAATCTCCTATGAATGAAATAATCGGGTATAATATCACAAGAGAGTGAGAATAAATTGAAAATAATGCGACAGTTTTTCGAAAATTTGTTGTCTGGCAATAGACACGAGAGCCTGCAGGGCTCGAGTGGCTATTGCCCAATGACAACAAATTTGAGTGTGACATTCGTAAGATTATTTTTTAATACGTATATTATGGATATTTTCTTAAATGTGACAGTTGTCAAAACTAGGAAACTGGTTACCATTAAGAGGATGGGTACGTATTTTCGGCTGCAATGCTATTCAAATGGGGATTCATTTTTTTCGAATCCTGAGAAAACTAATAAGTATTTTTGAAAAAATTTAAACGCAGAATGAAATATTACGTTATTAGCGAGGGCCGAAAGTCCCTGAGAACTTCTGTAATGCTTATTTTAATAAGTTACAGGGGTGAAAAACTAAGAGAAAATTTAGTGTGATTTTTAATTTCAAATATCTCATTCAAAAATAAACTTTTTATTTATTCTAAGGGACTTTCGGCCCTCGGTAATAATTTAGTCTTTCATTCTGCGTTTAAATTTTTAAAAAATATTTATTGGTTTTTTCAGGATTCGAAAAAAATGAACACAATGTCCGTGGTAATATTTTCCAAATCTATCTTTGTCTTACAACGCACTCAGTCGGTCAGTGACAATCAGTGACAGTTTTAAATATTTGACATGGCATCGGGAATATTTTGAGTTGTTGATTAAATAATATTGATTTATAGTGTATTTGATAAATAATTGATTTAAGACGTGAAATTAATAGAAAGTAATTTATTATTTGTGGAAGATCCAAGCAGAGAATACATCCATCCATCCAATGGCACTACAGCCCAAATCGAGCCTTGGCCTCCTTCAATAAGCTTCTCCAATGATTTCGATTTACCGCTGTTCTTTTCCATGAACGCGTTCCCAGGAAGTTCCTGGCATCCTCATCGACTTCGTCTTCCCATCTCTTTTTAGGTCTTCCAACAGGTCTTCTTCCCTGCATTCTTGCATTCAGCAATTTTCTGGGGATTCTATTCTCATGCATGCGGACCACGTGCCCTGCCCACCGTAATCTCTGCAGTTTAGTGTGTTGCCGCCAGGCAATTCGCCAGTTGTTATTTTCACTTATTGGGCCCAGTATCCTACGTAATACTTTTCTTTCAAACACATCTAATGCATTGGCAGATTTCTGTGTCGCCACCCATGTTTCGCAGCCATAACTTACTATGGGCCTGATTATTGTTTTATATACCCGGAGTTTTGTTTTCCAGTGTACGTCTCGCGATTTGAATATGTGGCTCATCGCGAAATAGGCTTTATTTGCCAGCACAAGCCTTCTATTTATTTCCGATTCTTCTTCATTGCTTGCAACCAGATCCATTCCTAGGTACGTGAATCTATTCACATGTTCTATATCGTCAATAAAGTGTTGTTGCGCCGGTCTATTTGATCTGGTTTGCATGAGTAGTTTTGTTTTATTTGTGTTTATTGCTAGCCCTACTGCTTCTGCACTCTGTTTCAACTCAACGTAGGTTTCTTCCGCTGCATTCATTGTTCTGCTCATTATGTTTATATCATCCGCGTATGCTGCTAATTGGGTAGATTTGTTTGTAAGTATGTTATTTCCGCTTACCGTCAACCGTCTAATTACATATTCAAGAACAAGATTAAAAAGCGTTGGAGCCAGTCCGTCGCCTTGTTTCAGTCCTTGCGTTATCGTAAACGCATCAGGGATCTGTCCTTGAATACATACTTGTGCTTCTGTTTCTGTCATTGTCATTTGCACTAGTCGTATTAATTTTGATGGTATGCCAAATTCTTCCAATATATTAGTAGAACTAGTAGTTTACTATCAAAATCGTCTGAGAAGCTCTAAAAGTGTTGCAAAAGAAACTTGGTCCATAATAAACGATCTTCGTAATAAAACTCACACAGCTCAAACATTTTCCCTTCCAGACCCAGAAAATCTAAATGAATACTTTGTTAATGTGAGTAAAAATATAACATCAACTATTGTGTCACAACAAGATCCCATTTCCTATCTCCCTAATTCAGGAAAGGTCTCGAATTCATTCTTTATAAGACCGGTTGATAAATCTGAACTGATTCAGACAATCAATAATATCAAAAGCAAATCTTCGTGTAGTACCGATGGACTATCCATAAAAATTTTCTCAAATCTCCCAGACAGTGTGTTGGGAGTCCTCATCTCTCTAATTAATGATTCTTTTGAGAAAGGTAAATTTCCAGAGTGCCTAAAGACGGCCATCATTATTCCTCTTCATAAGGGTGGTGAAAAATCAAATGCCTGCAATTATAGACCTATTGCATTACTACCGGTACTCTCCAAAATTATTGAGAGACTCATAAAAGCCCGACTTATGTCCTTTCTCGTTGATAACAATATTTTATCACAAAATCAGTTCGGCTTTTTAAATAATAAATGTACCACAGATGCCATGTTTTCTGTACTACATGAGGTTTATCAAGCATTAAACAATAATCTGCACACTGCCACTGTTTTTTGTGATTATGCCAAAGCTTTTGATTGTGTGAATCACGACATTTTGATAAAAAAACTAGATTTCTACGGAATTCGAGGTATTTCTTCGAACTGGTTTCAATCTTACTTGGATAATAGGAAACAACTGGTTAGAGCAAATGATACAGACTCTAGTCTCAAAAATGTTGTATGTGGGGTACCACAAGGTTCAGTATTGGATCCTCTACTTTTCCTTATCTTTATTAATGACATCACTAGCTTAAAAATCGATGGCAAAGTTTTTCTTTTTGCTGATGATACCAGTATCACTTGGAGCAACTCAAATATCGCAACTCTTCATGCTACTATAACTTCTGATCTACTTACAATAAAATCTTGGTCCGATTCAAATTTACTCTCTTTTAATGTAGATAAAACAGTAGCATTGTCCTATAAAGGAGCTCTTCAACCCTTACCTCTTCATAACAGCCAGATCAGTATCGTTGATTCTGTAAAGTTTCTTGGTATTTTTTTAGATAGCAATCTGAAATGGTCCCTTCATATTGATGTGTTAAGCAAGAAACTATCCTCAACTTGCTTTGCAATAAGATCTGTTTCAAAGGAAATGAATTTAGCCTCTTCCAAAATAACATATTTTTCTTTGTTCGAGTCACATCTTCGATATGGTCTCCCTTTTTGGGGTTCTGGTACGGCTGCCCAATCTGATGTTATTTTTAAATTACAAAAAAGAGCAATAAGATATCTGTTTGGCCTCAGAAGAACAACACATTGCAGAAGCTACTTCAAAGATCACAGGATTCTAACACTACCTTCTTTATATATTTTAGAAACTGTTTGCTTAATTCGTAAACATCTACATGTCTTTCCAGCAAGACCTAGACATGACTATTCCACCAGAAATTCTACCTTTGACATCTATTTACCGATCCCGTCCAGTGAGTTAGTAAAGAAATCTATATTATATTCTGCGAAAAAACTTTACAACCATCTCCCTCTACAACTTAAATCTGCAACATCTTTCTCCAAGTTCCGTAAAATGACGAAAGCCTATTTATCTGAAAGACCATATTATTCAACAGCAGAGTTTCTTAACCAATAACTAAGAAAGTACAGTATTCTTATTTATAAGTATAATCTTAATCTATATTTGAGTGTCATATGCAGCAGCTTAACTTAACTTATTAAATTTCTTAAGGTAGATTATGCAATTTGCAATTTTTTTTTTTAAATTTTGCAATAGGTTGTTACTGTTTTTTTTTGTTTATCTTCATTATTTTTATTTATGTAGACGATTTATATCATTTTAGTAAATTGTATTTGTTATTTGTTATTGTTCTTATTTTTATGATTCTTGTAAGCTTTGTCTATAAAATTGTTAAATTTTTCATGACAATAAAGCATATTTCTATTCTATTCTATTCTAATTGTTCTATCTATTGAATCATAGGCTTGTTTAAAATCTACAAAGAGATTGTAAACGTCCATGTCATATTCTCATGCTTTGGCTAGTATTTGTTTAACTGTAAATAGTTGGTCAATGGTAGATCTATTTTGCCTAAACCCTGCTTG